>NW_015091280.1:1950898-2035010 GCF_001431845.1 Calidris pugnax | reverse complement strand
CCCCGGCCATGCCGCCGCCGCTCCGGCCGCTCTATCCCAGTGGAATAACTGCCTACATGGGGCGCGCGGCGGGCGATAGACATTGCCAAGGGGGCGGGGCTTCACCCGCCCGTCACATCCCTCCGCCAATCGCCGCCCGCTCCGCGCCGCTCGCCCCGCCCCTCCCCGCCCCTGCCGCTCGGCGGCGCGGAGCGGGCAGCGGGGCCGGGCGCTGTTCCCCCCCCCAGCGGGCGGCCGCGGTGCCGCCGGGAGGAGGACTCTCCATGGGGGGAACCTTAACGTTAACAGTGTCCGAACAGCACAAAAAATGATAGAAAGAAAAAGCAGAGTAAGTGAGTGAGGAGCAGCCCCCCTCAGCGAGCCGAGCGGCTGAGGGGGGGAGGCGGGGTCCCGCCGCGCAGAACGGGCCTTCCCCGCGCCCAGCCCGGGCCGGCCCCGGAGCCTCCCGCCGCCCGCCCCGCCCCGCCGCGCGCCACCGTTGAGCAACAGCGCCACCTGGCGGGGGCGGCGCGGGGCTCGGTGCCCGGGGGGGCGGTGGGGGGGAGTGCGGTGGGAGGGCGCGGGGCTCAGCCCCCGCCGGAGATCCCAGCGGCGGCGGGACAGAAGCGGGCAGCTCCCGGCGGGACTTCCCCGGCCACGGCGGCGGAGGACGAGTCCCCCGTTTACCGCGGACGTTAATGCTTCATGCACGGAGCGGAGCGGGGTGTGGGGGGGTGTTAGGGAAAGGTGAGCGAGTCCCCTCTGGAGGCTGTGACTGGCCCTCCCGAGGGCCGAAAGGGCGCACGGGCTCACGGCAGCACCCCCGGTATGGAATATATACGTGTAGAGACCCCCAGGACCCGACGCAGCTGTGTGCCCAACACCACCTCTGTTGGCCGGTGTCTTTAAGGCGATGCAAAGGGTATTGTTTTTAACGAGCACCTACACCGAACTCAGCTCTGCTTCGCTTTCACCACTGGCACCGTCAGAATAGTATTTTTTTTTAACTCCCTAAACGCGTATTTACAATAAACGCCTAGTTTTGAAAATTCGGTTTAGTCCTCGGTTGTCAGCGTGGTATAAACTGTGTTCCTTAAACAGCCCGTATTCACAAAGCAGCCCACCCCCCCGCAAAACTGGCACCACGGCCGCCTCCCACAGCAGCACGGCGAGCACCGGGGGGGACCGAGCGGGACGGGACGGGACGGGACGGGCGGCCGCCGCTCCCCGACCCCCGAGCTCTGCCCGCCCGCGGCTGCCGGGCTCCGGTTGGGCGCTACCCTGCATCGGTAACGCTGCTGGCAACCCCCCGCGCCGCTTTGGCTTGGAAAAGCTTCGCAAACGCCCGTTCGTGAAGCGCCTCCTGCTCCCGGGCACCGAAACCGCCCTCGGGCTGCACCGGAGGCGCTCGGCGGTGCCGCTGCCTCAGTTTCCCCCGGAAGGTAACAGACCCCTTCGCCCCTCACCCTCTGCGCCTGGGCACGCTGTCCAGGGGCTGGAGGAAAGCCGGGAGCGGTACGTGTGCCCAGGCAGTCGCAGCACCGCCCCGTCCCCTCCAGCAGCGCTCCGTTCCCCCCAGCATCTCCCGGTCTGCCCCAGCATCGTTCCGTCCCTTCACCATCGCCCCGTCCAACCCCAGCATCGCTCCGTCCCTGCAGCATCGCTCGGCAGTCGCAGCACCGCCCCGTCCCCCCCAGCAGCGCTCCGTTCCCCCCAGCACCTCCCGGTGTCCCCCAGCATCGCTCCGTCCCTTCACCATCGCCCCGTCCAACCCCAGCATCGCTCCGTCCCTGCAGCATCGCTCGCCCCCCCCCGCTAACGCCCCGCACAGGACACAAATCCCGCCTGCATCCCAGGACCCCGGCTCCATCCCGGCACCCCTCCTTCAGGGAATCGCACCCAGACCCTCTAAAGATTTTTCTCCTGTCTGGGTTAAAGGGAATTATCGCCCCGTTAACCCCAGTTAAAGCACCGAACCCCTACAGAAGCTCGATGAGTTAAAAGAATATTTTCAATAGGTCTTGAAGTTTGATTAACAATTTTGTGCAGCAGGACATACGCCTGTCGTAAATCAGTTCTTTTCGCTTTAAATCACTCAATTTTTTCCCAAATTCAAGTATCTGTAAAACACAATACTTACAAACATGCTCTTACTAAATACTTTTTGCTTCAAAATATAGAGTACCTTTCACCTGTTTTAATTTTAGGTCAAGATCTAGGTAGGGTGCATTTTTGTTTGTTTGTTTTTAAAACAGCTTTTAAAAGGTTTATTATCTCAGTATTTACAGTGAGATTTCCATAGTCTGAGGCTCAGATTGTTTTCCTTTACCTTGACCATTTATTTTGGAGCACCCACTGGCAGAACCTTAAAGATAACTCTGCAAAGATAGCTGCTGTATTTTTTCTCTTTCTGTAGAAAATAAATCTTTTAAGCAGGTCCTTGAATAATGGGAGTTAGAAAACAGCGCTGGACAGGCAATGCAACTCTTAAAACTTGTACTTCCTGACTTTAATTATCTACAAGAATTCTTGGCCTAATGAGGAGGAAGAAAAGGATTAGTTCCTTTTTATTATTTACACAAAAATATCAGCAGTCCTCAATTAAAGCAATCTGAGTGTTCCTGTTTTCACATCTTTGATGCATCTCACGGATCTACTGTATGTCAGGATAAAATTTATGGTAAAGGTGGAGCATCAGAACATCTTCTTTTCTTAACTGAAGTTATTTTTGTTGCAGTGCCAGAAAAGTCAGTTGTCATAAAAAATATTAAATACTTTGAAACCTTAAAAATATTTCTATTAGATTTATGCAATTTTAATTTGTTAAAAATGTCACATAAAATAAACACAGACAATGTAAAAAGGCCCTGCTAATGTCATAAACTAAAATGTTCGCAATTCTACCAAATCCACTACATTTTGGCTCCAAGGAAAGTTTTTGTGTTTTTTTTTTAAGAAGCCTTGCCAAAATAATCACAATTTCCTTACTTCGTGTCATTTCAACGGATCGTAAAAGCCCGGCTTGGTTTTAACAGATGTCATTGATACTCGGACTAAATTCTGTTCTCAGCTTCAGCAAGTAACCCCACCTTACAACAAAGCACCTGACATCAAAATTTATTCCCTAAAATTCTGCTGCATTTTCCCTAACTGCCCATTAACGGAGCAGCCTGCCCTGCTGCCAACCTGCCCGCTCAGATTATTGTGACTCGCTATCAGGAGCCATTCGGCTCTGATGGGAACTAATCAGGTTTGCACCATAATCAAGTTTGCACCATTTAAACGGTCAGTTTAATGCAGCTCGAAAAAAAGCCCAGCCAGGGTCTCCTTAGCATTTGTCTCAGATCTTATATTCCCCTCAGCTCCTCGGTGAAACTCCAGGCACTGGCAGCACATGCTGCACTAATTATGGCAACGTGTTAAACGTTTGATCCTGGCTGCTTCGTAGAGGTCAACCCCAGCTGAATTATTTAGGGAGCTGTTTGTTTAGGGCTGGGATGGTATAGACAAACAGGCACACGAACACACAAACACGCAGTTTCTGAGAAACTGTAAATCATCTCGAAATGTAAGGACCGAAAGACTGTTGTATTTCCTATTCATTCACAGTCTGGTTTGCCTTATTTAAAAACACCAAGGGAACACGTCAGTATAGGAATAGCTGAGCACTGACACGTGGTTTGTCTTGGATGCATTTCTGTAGTTAATATCATTTCTAATGGAGTATTCTAAATGGATATTAAGTGTCTCCCACACACACATACACATATAGTTGCTTTGAATTTTTCCCAATCCCAAACGCCGCATTCGTAAGTTAAATACATAACAGCCCCCGAAAGGGCTGTGATTTTGGATGAACATTCTGTTCTAGTTTTACTTTATCTTTTCATTCTCCATTTTTCTATGTCCACCTACTCGTGCTCGTCCATCTCCCCAGAAGCTTTTTGCTGTCAGTCAAGTGACAACCTCAGTAGGAAGCTCTATCTGTTTATGGGCCTCCTGAGGCCCAGCGCTACATTTAGATGGGGGAAAAAATAAAGAAAAAAAAAAAGAGGAAAAAGAAGAAAGCAGGGGGGGAGGAAGCACAAGCTCTTCCTTTAGTATGCAATTCCACAGCCTGCCGGAAAAAATTCACCCCGATCCTCTGAAAAGCCTCTTCCCACAAAAATGCAATCCCACTTACTCCACTCCCACGCAACTTCCACACTAGTTGGCTATTTGCAAAGGAGTGTAAAATAACCCCAGGAAGTTTAACACGCACACACAGAGTCTCATTGTCAAAGGGAATAATGCCCCAAAGGTGCACCTTTATCAGGCTTGGCACCGGAGAGTCACTGCCAGCTCCTTCCCAGGGCAAGCGCTCCGCTGCGCCCGGCCTTCCCCCCCGGATTCACTGAGCCTTAATGGACCCGTGAGTATTAAATATTTGCCGATAAATTACCTGACAAAGTTTATTGTTAGCTATTTGAGAGTAACAGGTTTTTATTCAATAAGATTTCATTCCTCGGGTCATGTTTACGTCAGGTGAAGTTGCAATCTGTAATACAAAAAGCCATAGATAGCGGGAGAACATCCACGGGAAGGTAATATGCATTTCTATAAACATCAAGCTGGCAGAATGATTTTGTTTCAGCTGGGATTAGCGGGAGTTTTGCTGCTGACCTCAATAAGAAAAGGATCAGGTTTACAGCTCATTTACAAATCCACTCCGCAAAAAAAGTGAGCTTTAGGCACTGCAGATTACTTACATTTCCTTTTCTTAATCGTGATCATCATCATAAGAGTTTCCTATTTATTACTGCCTTGATGCTGAGCACAGGACCTGTGACAGTGTCTATATTCAGATGAGGCACATGTGGCGACTTGACAATACAGATGTCAGGATGACTTGACAGACAGACGCAGCGATTTTTTGCCTTTTCTAACCAACAGCGCTGGGGAAAACTACATAATCGTAAGCGAAATGTAACGGGATTTTAATGACAATTGAAGTAGTACTTTTTATTACAGCGCTCCTGACAATACAACTCAAATCTCATAGTTAGTCTAAAATTTATAATGTGCCATTATCAAGTCCCTGAAAGGAAGTCACATCACCAAAACTATTTACAAAGCCAGGAGTGTTTCCGATGCAGTTTATGCTTCCTAAAATAAACAAACATGAAAGGGCACCAGCAAAAGGTAAAATCTAAAAAAGCAGTACAGACGGAGCAAAGAGAAGAGAAATAAATGCTTCAGGATGTCAGACCAGGTATTGCCACTTTTCAGCTAATGAGCAGATGGACGGAACACACGCAGGCACCCAGCTCCACAGCCTGGGTGTCACTCCCACCCTCTCCAGGACCAGGGGCCAAGCACCGACCTGCAGCGTTTTTCACGGGCAAGTGTGACCCATAAACCAGCGAAATTAAACTGTGTGAGGCTGCAGGTTGTTTGCAGCGCCAGCGCAGATGCTTGGCAACCTGGAGAGGAAGGCGCCTGCCTACGTTTCCCTGGAAGGTTATTTAAAGCTGCGGAGGTTAACAGACACCTTAATTATTACAAACTGCTTTCGAATATCACTGGCTTTGCGCTGCCAGTCCTCAGCAGCTGTGCTTCTTACTCATCCCTCAGCATTCGGGAGGCAGCGTCAGCTTCCAGAAAATAAAAGTTACTGGGATGAAGACGTCGGAGGGGCGGCAGTTGGTGGGAGGACGGGTGCTGGCAGCGGCCAGGGCCACCAGCCAGAGGGGAGGCTCCGGGGGCTGCAGCTCCTCGGGGGGGCTGCGAGACAGCCTGCCCCATTAATAACGAAACAAACGCCAGTGAAACAGCCCCTGCCAAAAAAATGGTAGGGAATCTGTTTGTAGCAATTTCAGAGGAGCCTCAGTTGAATCTGAAGGGTAAAGCTGAGGTCTAAGCACGGAGAATTGCAAACAACACCCAGATTTCTTTAAAAGCACACACCCGTTTTTCCTCAGCGGGAAAAAATATCTAGTCAGACAGACTTGGTTGTCCTCTTTGAAGAACAGGGGCACAGTTTAAAATTTCCAAACTAGATTCTGGTGTATACCAAGGTAAAGTTGAATTTTAGTAGCAGCTTAGCTACTAAGCTTTAACTGGTAGGCAGAATTGGGCCATTCATGTAAAACAGAGTAAATATAAAATTAATATAAATGAAAAAATATGTTTTCCAGATTTGTCTTCATACTGGAATTTTACGTTTTCTGCCATAATTTATTGCAGGTATTATTTTTTTAAAAAAGGATATAGCATTACTTTTATAGCACCACTTAATGTTCTGTATAAATAAAGATAAATTTTGTGCAAAGTCTCTGAATTGTCTTCTTGGTAAAATAATCGAAGGAACAGAGTGGCAGAGCTCTAATTCATTTTTATTCCGTGTGTTCGGAGACAGCGATCTTTTCAGACATTATTTATGCAATGATGGTACCAATCAAACTGCACGAGAGACAGGTTCCCTACAGAGCACTGAAGATTTCTGGCACTTCTAATAGAGTGTAAATCCTAATTAACTCAGATTAAACCATCCTATCTGAGATAGTACATCCATTATTATGTACAAAATATTTGCAACCATATAGAAGAAAACTGTTTGTGTTTAAAGTAAGAAATAAAATCAACCCCTCCTTTTTTTAATGTGTGCTATTTTTTTTTTTTTGCTAGTAGGGGATAAGAAGACTCTTTGTCTTTAAAATCAAATATAAAATCCTTGCTTTTTATTCTAAAAAGCGGAAAGCATTTGTGCATTTTTTTTTCTGTGCACGCAGGCATGACTGATACCTTCACAGGTCAGGAGAAAGATCGGGAATTTACATCTGGGAGAAGGGATCTGCTCCGAGTTCTGCAGAGACTTCCTCAGTGACCGTAAACAGCCACTGCAGCAAAACTTTTGAAGTCGGATGTAGACGATTACCTTAAATGCCCACCTTAAAACAGGGATGCTAAATAAATATCAAGTTGGAGAGATCTGTAGGAATCCAGTGCCTGTTGCTCCCTTCTTGCAAAGAATATGGAGATGTACAGTTTCATTTGGCAACATCTATAAGGCACTGTGGGACCTGTGGTCTATAGGTTGGCCAGCCTTAAAGTAATAACAATGAACTTACCTCAGAATCTGAAATATTGCCAGTGTTTCTCTGTCCTGATTTCAGAGAAGCTATAGATACTAAAGAACAGTTGTTTATTATTTAAAAAATTATTTACCCTATTTTAGAGGAACTACTAATTGGGGAAAAGCGAACATACGCTTTTGGAATACATATGCCTGTGTTCCAGCTCAGTATTTGCACTGATTTTATAGCAGAATATTCCAAATTCTGGAATAAGTTCATATAAGCAGAATGGTAGGCACAGAAATGAAAACCTGTAAGAAGGACAATGGAAAAAAGCCACCCCTTGTTTTTATGTCAGAAAAGCGGCAGCTATCATTTTCCTCAGTACTGCCACTGATCTTGGAAGAGTTCAGAGAATAAGGTATTTTTTTGTGCTGGGCAACACTGCCACTGTATTTTCTTTTTCTCTTTTTATTTATATCCACCTGCTGGGTCTTGTCATGTATCAGGATATTCTTATACAGCTTCTAGCGCAACCAGATCTCAAATCCACTCTCAGGGCTCTGAGCAACGCTGCAGCATTAGAACAAAAGATGTGTGCAGGTCGGTACCTGCATCCTGCATTACATGGGCATGAACCTCATTTAAAGAATTTTTTTAATTTATGACATACAAATTAGTTCCTCTAATTTTATACACTGATGGCACCAAGCATTTCTTTAGTTGCAACCACACTTTGTCAAGTCCCATTCCCCTCTGAGTTTTCCTTCAGCAGTAACCATCTCATTCCTTTAATGGAAGTCAGCCCCAAACCCCGAGTGTATTTTCGTGTACACAGACCCGTAACGGCAGTAAAGAGCAGGAACACATCTCTCTCAATTCTACCTTAAGGCAAGGTTTCCATTAGAGATGACTCATTGGTATTGCTTTACTAAGACAGTGAAACACAAGACTTTCCTAACACAAATGCAGTTGATATTTCTAACAACATCTTTTTCCCAAACTTTTCCTCTTGCTGTATCCTGAGGTAAACAGCACAAAATATTATGTTCAGGGAGGAACGTGCAACCGCTACAGCTTTTGTGGGCACAAAAATGCCACCCTTCCCCTCAGCTACCTCCCCTGCCCATCACCACTACAAATACTTACATTACCACCACGGCCACAGCTTCTAATGCAGACTAAAATTTGTCTAAAAGTAGTGTAAAACTTGCTGACTGTACTCAAACAATGGGTTCAGTTCTATGGACAAGTGTGACTGACTATTTGCCTTGACCCATTGCGATCCCTTGTCCCCCATTTTAAGGGCTTGCAGAGCACCAGGAAAACAGAAAAGAGCCATTTGCAGTGTGTTGGAAACAAAAGGAAAGGATTACTGGTCCTTTTTTTTTTGTCCACTCCCTTCTGCACAAAGGGAACACACATAGTAGAATTCATGTTTTTTCTTCCCTTGATTACTATCTGAAACTTTCATCAAAATGTATCTTTGGGACAGATCAAAGTAAAAGACAATGTAGATTTGTTTGAGTTTCCCCCACCATTCCAAAATATCCAAAAATGCCAGCAGGATACTCAAATAAAGAGCTGTAAAAGTAAAACAGATTCCCAGTGGTGACATCTGTTAGTATAAGGACTATTCAAACATCTCTAGAGTTTTCCAAAGAAATGCCAGGATGGCTTCCTACCAAAAGGCAGCTCAGTCTAATATCCTCCTTGGCTAAATCTACATACAAACCATGTTTCTATATTTTGTTGGCACTAAGAAACCCACATACTTGTCTTGACACGGAATTAAAAAGAGACTCACAGGGAATCTGAAAATGTATATACTGAGGAACCAGTTTAAACTGGCCTTGGGATTAGAGAAATATCTTTTTGTGAAGCTGAACACAGTTGTCAATGCATGGTTCAGAAGAAATACATTTCTGCTTTATCATTTGGTGCAAGACAGTTTCAATTTAAGAGGACACCAGCGTGATCAGTTGGTCTATAAAGGAATAACCTCTGTCTGTTTTGGATAAAATGACTTGCTTTACCTATGAACACGAGCACACATGCAAACATGCAAAACTTGAACAAACATGCTGCTGGGCACACGGATGGGAGAAAAACCAAGAAGGACCCTCTAGAAACCATGCTGTAAACAGAAACAGAGGCCATAGAGCTACGACAAAGTTGTTCCC
Source organism: Calidris pugnax (assembly GCF_001431845.1). Classification (NCBI taxonomy): domain Eukaryota; kingdom Metazoa; phylum Chordata; class Aves; order Charadriiformes; family Scolopacidae; genus Calidris; species Calidris pugnax. Next base: position 2,025,793 of record NW_015091280.1, on the reverse strand, counting down.
AGCCACGTCATTCTCATTTTCCTCATCCCTCTCAGGTGGCCCCTGCAGACCACCTACACACTCAGCCTCACCGAGAGCGCTATATACGAGACACGGCTATTATTCCGTTTGCACTCGTTCAAGAAGCCAGCTCACGCCAGTGGAATTGCACCAGGAATGACGTGAGGTTTAACACCAGCAGCCCCACGCCCCACGTGGAAACACCATGGTGGTTTCATTATACTGGGAATTTCCTGCAGCCCATAAACTGAGGAATAAACTTTTACCTGAGGACTGCAACAGTATCTTAAGCATTGAGATAAAACCCGTTAGGACTCCATGTTTGCAAAGCCTGAGCATAGCTACTAAGAAACTTAGTTTGGGAAAGGTTTACAAATACATCAATGACATTAAATACAAGAAGACAGCGTTTACCCTGATGCCGATGCATGATGTTTGTGAGTGATAATGATTTTTTATTCCTTTAATTAAAAATCACTTTAAAGTGTTCTCTAAATAAAACATTGCTTAAAATGTAGCATCTCCGTAAGAGTCTATCACTCACATGAAGCTTTCAGAAACAATCATTGCAACTTAAAAGGCACTATAGGATATTTAGACTGGAGTTATCTCACAACATGTTAGCTGGCTGCTTTGTTTTTTGAGCTCTAAATGTTAAACACGTGGAAGCAACATAAAAGGATCTTCCCTGTAAAGCGCATTTTCCAGATTCTCTCTATCTGTTATTTAGAACCCCATAAAGATCTGTGTGTGTCTACCCATCTGCAGCCACATTTATTTTTACATGTTTTTGAGTGCATATCTCTCAGTGTCATAAGGTCTTCATAAATAAATCAACCTACTTAGATCTGCATGCTTTGAATAACAAGTCAGCCACCACACCAGCAGATGGATACATTTTTAATTAGGTAAGCAGTCAATGCCTTTTGGTTTGAAAACGCTCTAGTTTCTCTTAAAAAGACAGAAAGTAACCAAATTAAATCCAAAATCGCAGTGGGACAGCATAGTGGTTTTAATCTGCATGTAGCTGCAAATCAGTTTAGAACCCAGCCTGTGTGACAACTTGAAGGAAAGCAATATTTTATATCAAGCAAACCTCAAAGTGAAATATTTAAGGATCTTGTAAGAATACGTTGTAAACAATATGTATTTTTCAATAACACATGTGGTTACTTATGCAATCTTCTCACTTGAGCAAGACTCTCTGATCTTAATTCATTTACTGTGTTGCCTTTGCAATCTCTCAAGCAAAATATTTTTAAGCAGCAACTTTTAATTTACATAATCAGACATACTTTCCTGCATAACATGGAAGAAACTCAGAATTAACAACATCTTGTACTGCTTAAATAATCCATGAAAAGAAACTTCAGCAGTTCCAGTTAACTTCTTCCCACAAAAAGGTTTTCAGTTTTGGACTTGGAACAACATTTGGCATGATGGATACACGAGTTATGCCTACCCAGCTTTCCACACCCCTCTGAGCTTCCCCCGCTCTGGAGAGTCCAGGTAAATACTCCAGAGCCCACCAGCCCTGGGGGGAAAGCTGGTCCATGCCAGGTCTCTCCCAAAGGAGACCTCCACGTGCTGAGGACTTCCAGGGCAACTTGCTGCCCAGAGGGAATGGGAGCCATCCCTCCCACTGTCCCCGCCTCGTCTCTCCATGATTTGTTTTCCCCATTGGCTCGGGTTAACCAAAACAAAGCCCTTTTTGTCTGTTTAATTCTTTTTCCCATAAGAGTTTGGAAGTTTTCCTGTGGTTTCCCAAGTGGTCTCCTCTCTCTCTTTTGAACTAGTGAAATGAATCACATGAAGCCTGGAGAAGGCAGCAGCCCTGGCCATCTCGCCTGTTCCCCCGCTGGTACAACAGGCTGTGGCTTCACGGGGTAAGAGGAGACTGACTGCCCAGACAACACTGGCACGTCCACTGCCCCTTTCCAGAAAGAGGAATGACTGAGCAGTAGCGTTATCTAACACAAAAAGAACATCTCAGGGCAACCAAATACTCCTGAAGCCTGTCCTTTGAATAAAAAAGGCTTCTCCAGTAGTAGGTGAGTCATGGTTTTTCCATGCACAACACCCAAGACTGTTAAAAGAATCTGAGTGCCCAATATGAGGGTCACATGTTGGTACCAAAGTGACAAAATAAATTTTTCTTGATCCTTATTCAGTTTTATACTTACAAAAAAAAATATTTAAAATTCACAGAGTAGAGAAAAACTCCAGACATAAAATCTGATACTTAAACAAAATAGCTTAAAAATAAATGGACCAGGTTTAATCTTTGATGTCACTTCCTTGGATTTCATGATACAACACCTGAGGTGAATTTTTTCCATTTTACTTCAGCAGGCCCTTTTTCCTGCATATGCTTATGGTAAAATAATAACCAAGTTTCCCATATGTTAAATAATAAAATTTAGTTCTATCATTTCTTTCTATCCCTTCACAGTTCTTTTCAGTTGACTAAATGGAAAATACTATATCTGTAGAGCTGGAAAAGAAATAAAGGTTTGACTCTCATCCCACTTTTATGGGGTTTGTGCTGATGTAATTGTACTGGTTTCAAGGAAATTGCTTCAGATTTGTGCCATTAGTTAGATCAGAATCTAGACGTCAGTCAGTGCACCCTGAAAATACCCAGCTCTGCTAAAGGGTTCAGGATTACTCTCAGAGTTTTACATCCTGAAGTCTAATTGCACTGTGTAAAATAGCATTTATTAAAGATCAGATATGAAGCATAAAGATGGCAATTATTTGAAACTTTAGGATATAATATTTGCCCACTGGTCTGCATGGGCCATTATGCTTAAAAACTCTAGTAGTACAGGAAATAAAATTTCTCTTATATGTGGTATGACTTTATATTCTTATTTGAGATGAAAATACTGTAAGATGAAGAATATTAGTAGAGCACACTGAAGCCAACTTGTATTGTCTAGAAATTCTTTTTAGCTGATAGTGTCCTGTGCTACAATTTTCCTTGTGCCTAGTTTGAGAGATGTGTTCTAGCTCACAATCGAGAGGGAAGAAAATGCTGTAATTTCGCAGTTGCTGCTGATGAGAATTCACCCTTTTTTAAAAAAAAAATAAAAAGCAGAAAATTGCAGTGGGCTCTGCAGTGCCCTACTGCACCCTGAACTTCTGCTCCCATGTACACCACCCATGCTGAAGAACTTGAGTGCAGGTGTTGGAGCTCCGTAGACTGGAAGGCAGGTGAAGGAGAGAGGGGCACTACGCCCATTGGCAATCTTAGGGTGGTGAGAGCTGAAAAAAATTGGAAGAAAATGTCCTTGCTGTATTTCAGCTCTAGGTTAGCAACTTACATCCCAATAAGACAAGATGAAAGATAATGTAGCTTGAGTCATTTGCATTCAGGTATTTTTGTGGTTTGGGATTTGGAGCTCTGTGCTCAGACTGCTCAATAGACCATCCATATGGCATCTACCTCCTAATTCGGAGGGAGAGACTCCACTAGACAACCACCACACTCATTGCTTTAGTACTTCACACAGTTTCTTGGTAGGAGCAATGCAACTGGTAGTTCACATTTTGTTTTACAGGCAACAACAAAAAGATGGAGCATTTCCATTGAAATGAAAGGATTTATGATTTATATTGATCTCATAATCAATATTGGAAGAATTTAAAGGGGAATTATGCTTAGCCCATTTAACAGGACTTCCAGACCACTGTTTTGAAGCACAGGAAGAATTGGAGTAAATTTCAAAACAACGTTTTTTGTGTTTATCCTCCAACCCCGTTCTGACCTCCTCTACTAGATCCTCTTTTAAGTAAAAGTGTGTAAGAGCCCGAGGAACATGATACTATTGCTTAATTTTGTCTGCCTTTCATTAACATTTATATGAGTTTATGCCATGCCTTTTACCATTTTCCAGCTGATAAATGTTTTTTTAATATTATGCACAGATCATTTTGCTTATAATCAAGGAAGGGAAATTAAGTTTAACATCTGAGAGCTTTAGGCAAAAATGTCAGGCGTGGACCAGATGACCACATGAGAGTTGCAGACTCTCTTTGTGCCCCAGATTGGCTGGTATTGTTTTGATGCTGTTGCGCTGGAGCAATAGCACTAACGTAATTATGAGATCAAGCAACATCTGGCGGATTTGGCACCCAGCTCACAATCGATTGTTCGTTCGGGTCAAAGGATGAATGCGCCTTAAGTGCACGTTAGGGTGCGCAATCATAAAGCTTGCATTAGCCAGGAAGGAGGAACAGCAGCATTCTTGAGTTTCATCACCCAACAAAATTGATGGCCCACAAAAGAGCAGTGGCACAGCACACAAAAGTGATGATGCCAGAGAGACTGACGCGCTGCGGGCGGCATTTGACATCTTCTGGCTGTGGGCTGTTGTGTGTTGTGATTTATGTCACCGTAATGATTGATTACGTTCAGATCATTCCCATTCTACCATATCTCTGAGAATTTCCCTCTTCTTCAAACATCTTTTTGTTCCCCAAGCCCTAGGCTGCAGATGGCATCAACCCACGCATCTCCATTGTTTGAAGCCTCCAAGAACTCCACCATTCTTTGGGGGAATGCTCATAGTTGAGTAGCTAGCATCCAATTAAGTCCTGAAACTGTGGCTGCGGGCACTTTAACCTTTTTATCCCCTTGTTCTTTTAGGAATTTCATTGCCTGCAAGAGTTGCAACTCAAGGATGCCTAAAAAAAGTCACCAAGAAAGAAAATCACAAGGAGATACATTTTTCAGGTTATGGGAAATTGCTTCAAGTGATGGCTACAGCTGCATCTGTTGCACCTCCATAAAGGTTCTTCTGATCATGTTTCACAAAATGAATTATCATCTCTGGCAGGCAGCATCACAGCAGACTCGGTGTAAAGGCAACAGGCTAAAGCTTCTGCATGCTGGGAAGCCAAAAATGCCTCTGGGATGCTTATGCAAATCATTGCTCTGATATCTTAACCATTCTGTGTGACACATAAAATATCAGTGACTCAATATTCATATGATGGGAAAAACAAGAATTCAGGGCTCATATCAAGAAAACACTGAATTTTTTAGTATCTTTTTTGCTTTGGCAGGTCTACTGTGGCACAGTATCAGGGGAATTAGTATCGTTGGTACTGAATATCTTACCTTCAAATCACAACAAGCAACTACAATAGACTACAATAGACTTTATGAGTTTCTATTTTCTTCTTCATTATGAAGCAACAACACCAAGAACTATTTGCTACTACTTTAGTCACTGACAACAAGATACCCAAAAGGACTCCAAGTGCACGTTTTACCACATCTATCCCTTTGACTCTAAGTTTCCACAAAAGGCTTTTTCTGTCCCTGCATCCATGCAGTACTGCTGCCCAGGGCACTCCGGAGCTCTGTGCACTCTCTCTTTCCCTCCTGGAAGCCCTGGGAGGTATAAAGGAATATATATACCACAAGCCCTGAGAAATCCTTTCAGTTGCACGTTCCTCAAGCAGTGTCAAACACAATTTCTTAGATACAATATAAAAAAGTATCAGAAAAAGCTTTATCTTCCCTGAAAGCACATACTGATTTGTTTTTTAGGTAGGAAGTAACAAAGTCTATAACACGTTTCATTTATCAACAGTATCTTTTCTGACTCAAATAGGCAGAGGGATCAGCTCCTGTGTAAATCTAGTCAGGATTCAACATGTAGGGCAAGCTGAGGTCCATCAGTGCAGTTCATCTGCCACATAAAAAGGTTTCAAAGTTATCAGGCTTCTGTCTGATAAGAGTCCAGTAAGTGCCACTTTCACCGTACGTGCACTGTGGCAGTGTCTACACAGTGGGCATCAAAAGCCAGTGAAAGCTTCCAACTGGACTCCAGGAGGTCTGGTAATACCAGACAAAATGCCAAAGTACTCACATTGTGCCAAGAAAAAGAAAAAGAAAAAGAAAAAGAAAAAGAAAAAGAAAAAGAAAAAGAAAAAGAAAAAGAAAAAGAAAAAGAAAAAGAAAAAGAAAAAGAAAAAGAAAATTGACTGGAGAAAGAGGACAGAGGACAAGAACAATAGGTCAGTTTGTGACAGCTGAAGTTACAATTGATTGTCCTATTTCTTATAAACAAAATAATCTTAAACTATGCTATCTAATATTTACATGGACAGAGTTAATTTCTCAGTTCTAGTGCTGCTCATCTCTTGCTTTGTTTAATTTTCATATAGGTAACCGGGGAGGCAAGATATCTATCAATGGCTCCAAGCCTGGATGTGTCTTCAGAGTGAAGATTAGAAGCACTGATCTGTGTTTGGGTTTGGTTTTTTTTTCCCTGTTTTTTTTTAAATAAGTATCTGAGGAGTTTCTGTGAAAGCATTTAATGTAAGTGGGTCACAAAGAATGAAAGCTGTCCTTGGGCAGCCTTTGAACAGGCACAAATATGTTTTCCTCCTTATTTCTTTTTTCAGCAGAATAGAAAACATAAGCCCCTGTCCGTAAGCAGTATTTCATTTTTAACAGGCTCTACAACTCCTCAGAAACCATAAGCAGCGCTGAATGTAATTCAAACGGTCCTCGATGCACACAGTCTGGGCCCAATTCCCACTTAAACTCAGGTTTACATTATCTTTACACCCACTGTAAAACTGGTTTCACTGCTGGAATTGCAAGGAAGGCTTTTGACATCGCTATTTGATATTTGACAGGCTATTTGACATCGCCAATTCAAACGGGAGGCACCATGGTGCAGAGACAGCACTGCCACCCACCAAATGAAAGGGTCAACCCTACCTCGTACCGAAGCTCTGCATTGACCCTACTGCACTGAAACCCAGCTCTAACTGAATGACTTTACCTAAATCCACACATTAATCTACACTTCCATAGTGGATATGTAGAACTTCTCAGATGCAAGTAAAGACAGAGAAAGCGCTTCTGAAAGAAAGCAGATGAGCCCACACACCCTGCCATGCCGAGTAGTCACAGTCCTGACCACTCTTCTGCAGGGGAGGAACAAGCCCTCAGTGTCCCACGACACGCTGTAGTGACCCAGTTTAATAATCTTAATCTTAGAATTTAGATAAATTTAATATAACCTGGGTTAAATGAGTCAAGAAAAAAAGGGATATAGTTAGAGAATGTATCTATGGCTTTCTTTTGTTTTATTGACTTCAGGCTGCCTTCTGACAGTTGTCATGAGCTACAGTAACTCTTAGGTAATAATTTATTATTTGAACTGACTGAATACTTGCATAGCTGGATGAGGCGATGGGGAGAAGAGCCCCAGAAAATGGGTTTGATGCTTCAGTCTTACCAGCAAAAAGACCAAATAGCCATTTGGTTATTAGGCAAGATGATGTTAGCCCCAAATCCAGTTTATTTCAGTGTTAAGCAATAGTGAATTCTGTTTTCAGAGACAACTCTGCATCCTTCACCAATGTTAAGAATCAAAATTTCAAAGACTACTTAAAAGGCAGAGACTCGTATGTAATGAGTGCCCTTCTTCTCTCTGCTGCAAAACGAACATGCTCTTCTCAGTATTGTTTTAATGAAAATCATGAGTGTGGCTCTCATTGAGCCAAGCACTTAAGCTTAAGTATTCACTATAAAAGCACCCCTCTTGACTTTGTGTGCCTGCCTTTGGCATTTAAGCACTTAGTTGAACCAAAGCCCATAGCATTATCTAATGAAAATAACTAAATATATTAGACACATACAAAATTTGTGATCACCATTCCTGTGGAGCCCATTTTGTAAAACTGATCCCATTTATAGAATAAAATGGGACAGAAGTTTCTATTGTTGTATCATCTGAATCGAAATGAAGAGACTGAGGAGTTACAAATACAGAGTCACAGACTGGTTGAGTTGGCAGGGACCTCTGGAGGTCGTCTTATCCAACCCCCCAACTCAAGGAGAGTCACCTATAGCAGGCTCTCCAGGCCCATGGGCATACTTGTTATTTTGAAAGCACCTGTAATACCAGCAACACCTTCAAGCTAAATAAATAATAAAAAAAAGACATTATTCATTTTGTGAGTGAGATTATAGATTCCTGATAGCAGTGAAGTCCAAGAAAAGGCTTACTTGTGATGTCCAAGTAGCAGACATCACAGAATAAATTCTCCCTACTTTCTAGTCTGACAGCATCTGATGATCTTAAGATGATAAATCATAATTCACCTTGGCCTAAATTATTGACAGTGCTCTTTTCGTGAAGTAGTATCTCCTGCAAAAGGACAAAATCATCTCTCAATTTAATCTGTGTTGCTCTATTTCAGAAAGACAGTGGGGACATGATGGAAGACAGAATTGGGTCTACTCTTCTGAAGAGATGAAGCTGTGCAACACTTTTTTTCTAAGTAAATTAATTTTTTGCCTGCTGAACGTTATGCATTTTATATTTATTATTGTATCATAAAAATTCTACAGTACCTGCAAAATGCTGGTATGCAACAGAATCATTCCATACTTTCATCATGGAATGCAGAAATGTGGTTTATGCAGAAAGGACCCTTTGAAGGTATTATCCAGCACAGTACTGCACCGTGACAGGGATTTTGCAATGGAGACAGCCTATTGTCATGGACAGCAGGATTGCCACCACGGGTTGCACAGTTCACAGATCAATATGAGATCTGACACAGACAGTGCTCGTACTTTCAGTGTTTGACTCAAAGTCAGCAGAACCTATGGGCAGGTGTGGCCTCTTCCCCAAAATGAAGCAGTCGAAAGAATGGAGTGGAAATATTAATTTTCTAGACTGCACTGCATTCATTTCTGGACTGCTTTCCAGGTTCCCTACAGCAAGTGTTCCTATACAAAGATGGAGTAAGCTACCGTTTAAAAAAAAAATCATCTACATGATAAGCACAATTCCAGTAATGTTTCTGTGAAAATTGAGCCTTGACAGTAGGCTCAGTATACTTGCTTTCCTTTGTGTCCCCTCTTCCAAGTGGAAATAGGCCTGATGTGTGGTCCTGTGTCTGAATTTCTGATTCATGCCAACAGAAAGAGAGAGGTATAAAAATAAAAAAATCACTCTCAAAACTCCCTAGGTTTCCACACTATGCCATGTTTGAAATATTCATGGAGAAAGTACATCTAATCTGGAAGAACAAAGAATAATCAGTGTCCAGAGAGCATTCTCAGGAAAAGAAGAATAAACCTAAAGTAACGCCTCTAAAAACCAAACAATATTCTGGAATATATGACAAGCATATAACTCATAAAATCTTTCCCTGGGAAGAATCAGCACTTTGCAATTTCAACTCAGTTGCTGTAACTTTCCTTATATACCCTTCTAGACATCTTATTTATTTATTCCATTTATAAGGATGTTCTGTTAGGGCCTGTGGACACATGTACATAACAGCCATAAAAGTCACAAACACATTCGCAATCCCTGACTGAACAGAGTTAGTGAAAAGAAATTCTTCATGCTCTGTACAATTTCTCTACGTGTTAAGTTACTTTAACAGAAGCAATTGTTTTTCTTCCAACTGCACCTGTAACACAATCACTAGATTTACCCTTGAAAATGTCTGCCTGAAAACTGTACATCTCTGAAGGTTAAAGAGCTGGGGTTTGGGCTTTTTTTCCCCCCAGAATCTGACAGAAAAGGTTCAGAGATTTTCTTTGAGATACTTTGACGGCTGCAGCCTTGCACGGGGTCAGCCAGCAATAAGCATCCCTGCCGTAAAGGTGGGCTTTCCACCGTCCCCCCTCCAATGCAGAATAAATGTCCTTTCCTCACTCTGTGGAGTGCTCAATTTCCCACAGAATGGTTTATTTCTGCAGAATTCTCCAGGCACACAAGCCATTCTGTTATGGTGAGCTCCGCACGTCTTATTCATGATAATTACACTCACGTCTTTGATCTCAGATGAGATCTCTTGTGCATATTTTGTTCTATTTATGTCTTTGATCTTGTTACTTGTTTTTCCCCCTTTTTTTCCAGTTGCCTGTCTTTTCATTTGAAAGACATTCATCCTACATCACTTTAAAAACAAAAGGTGAAACACTGGCGCGTGCATCCTGAGTAACCTTGCAGAATATACAGTAGTAGCGAGCAATTTTTGAAGCAGAGCTTATCCGGGTTTTGTCTCCCCATTTAAACGAGCGGTAGCACATCGTGCTGCTAATGTCAAGAAAGCACCTAGGCAGCTGAAAGTAATAGGTGCTACTGAGAAGAGTATATTAAAAAAAAAAAAAAAGAGCCCGGTTATTGTGATGACCACGGTGACAGCAGATTACCCTGGCAGAGAGGAGACGCACGGGACCCACTAGTGTGCATGAAAAAATCTGCTCTCCATGGCAACAGAGAAGTGGCAGGGGGAGAGCACGGCAGGAGCCCTGCGCCGAGGGGGGGACGCCGTCCTGCAGCCCTCCCCACCTCCCCAGCCACGGTGGAAAGCTTCAGCTTCCAAAGCACCTTTACAGTAGACATGCCCCAGCACAGGCATTTAGAAATAAATCACAGGAAGTAATAAATATTTGTGACTTCTCAGGTGTTTGTATTGTTCATGCTAAAACAGGACAAGCATCGCAGCTGTACCTCCGCCAGCCACCGACATCCCACACCGTGCTGGCTTTGGTGCTCAGCAGAGACCTCCTCAGTGGGCCCAGAAGCATGTGCCAGCCCTAACGCTTGAAGTCAATGGGATTTGGATTTACGGTTGAGAGTAATAATGCAATACTGTTTTGCTAAAGCTGGTTCTTCACGATGTATCAAAGCAGAACAGAGGAGTAAAATTTCCAGGGCTCAGAATCACTATAGTAAGATGATATGATTCTGTGACCTAAATTTACGACAGCGTTTCACAGGGATTAAGCTGAAAGACTAGAGGGATCTCTAATTATGAAAGAAAAAGCATTGGTAGGTAAGAGCTGCCTAAAAAAACTGCCTCGAACCCCACACTCAGTCAAAACTCACAAACACTTCTTTATTGTGAAACAATTGGTGTTTATCATTCCCCTCCACTGTGCTGGCTTGGCTAAAATTGAAGAGGACTGACAGCAAATCTACACGACAGAACCATGACGAGTATCCTCTGCTCTCCTTTATCGCCTCACTGACAAAATATTATATCAATAATAAATACAGAATCGTCACAGGAGGCTACAGGGCTGGTTAAGGATGAATGACAGTTTCCATCTGAGAATTTATAGAGATTAATCAACACTTTTGTACTAGAATTCCTCAAGCTATGGGAAACATGTGGATGAGGGGCAGAAGAGTTCATCGGGAAGTTGTTTCTAAATGCCAAAGTCTATTTACCAAATCTCAGTGCAATTTTCAAGCAGCCACATATGTTCATACTATGTTCCATCACTGAAAAGCTCATAAATCCCTGTTTGCCTTCCTCTGAAGCACATGGAAATTATGGTAAAGCTACCATGGTGACACAAAACTACTAGTGCCATAGTCTCTGCCTGCAATGTACATGTAACTAATTTCTTTGAGATCTCAATTACCTCTCTACTCATCCTGTCGTAAGAGTAGAGTTATTATCTCAGCAGGGAATTTAGTGTCACATTGCTTACTTTGCACAGGTTCCTCTCCATGTGACTAATCCTTCACCCACGGATATAAAGGTGCAGGGTTTGGTTGCTAAAAGCCCTGTGAAAACAGCAGGTAGAAGCTGTAACTCCCAATTCATACCTAATCCAATATAGGTGTCACCAAAATTACAAGTAAAATCTGCTCTTCAGTTTTTTTAGTGATGCATAAACAGAAGAAAAATTGTCTTCTTCATTAAAAGATTAAGATGGTGGACAAAAATTTCATAATGCTAAAGTTAAAAAGATACAATGTCATTAGACTATTAGTATTTTGAAAAAGAAAAGACAGAAGCCTGCAAGTAATTTCTGTTTCTATTTGACTGCCTTAATTCAAGCAACAGGGAGTAAGAGCATGTTCGCTTTGTGCTGGAATTCATCCTGACCTCCTCAGAAGCAGGACACATATTTCCTCCTGCCTTCCAAAAGCGTATCAGAAACCTCACTTTCTTATTGTGGACAAGCATTTCCAGGCTATTCTCATCTTTTTTTTTAAAGCAGAACCAGTGAATACTTTGCAACCAGCACCTTTCTGCTTGCAGGATCCCTCCCCCTGCAATTGATGTGCCTTCTCAACCCGAGCTGCAGATTGTGCAACAACTACATCATTTGCTGTCTTTGATGATGAGCAGACACCCCAGGTCTTTTGCAACCCAACACAATACTCCATGAGAAAATCCTTTCTGTTTAAGATAAATGGAAAAAAACCTCCATGTGCGTAACCCCATTTAAAAAATAATTCTATGGCATGGGAGTCTGTAAATCCTTGTTTGATTTGAAATTAAAAAACAAATAGAACAAAGATGCTTTAAATCCTCCCATACGTGTTGTTCCACGATCCCAGTAATACAGATTACACTGCCACATTTCAGAAACTATTTCACGTTCTCAGTCATTGCTTGGTCAGACAGGTTTCCCTAAATCCTTCCCTCTCGCCCCATTTTAATCACTGAATCATTAAAAGTAAATAGGACAAAGGGGATCTCAAGAGGTCCAACCTGAGATCCCTGTCCCAAAGCAGGAAACCACTCCAGACCTTTTCTAACCTTTTCTCAAGAAGATCAGCATGGCCCCAGTGAGGTGCTGTGTTGGTATCACCACCACTGCCTCTCCCCTGGGTACTGACACCTGCCCACTGCCTGTGGGTCCACCCAGCTTCTGCCCCACACCTCCTCCCCTGAGAAGATAGGGCATCTCCATACAAGCTTTTCCTGCAGACCCTGCTCATTTATCGGGGCTTTGATGGTACCCAGAGACAACCCCAGCAGCTGTCCCCTGCAGGCAGGGTGCCTGGTCCCCAGGGTACAGCTGTACCCTGGCTCCCCACAGGCTGAGGAGCTCCCTCCTAAACCCCCCTTTTAATCTGCCTTTGGCAGCTTCAATAATTACAGGTAGAGAGAGGGCTTAGACAATACAATCAGGCCATAAAACTCCCAGCTATAACATTTCCTGAAGTCAGTAGCATTCCATGTGAAAAATGAGGCACTTTGTGTCTAGCAGCGGCAATAAGGCAGCCCCGTGCCCGTGCCTGGGTTGCAGTGAGAGAAGAGCGATGCCAGTGGGAATTCCCGGTGCCGGGGGCAGGGAACAGGGGGTGGCATCAGGAGGGTAGGGGGGTCGAAGCGTGGCAGCAGAGATAAGAGCGGCTGGGAGCGCGGAAAACTGCCAGGAACACTCTCGACTTCATCGCGTTTCTGCCGTTTGGGGAAATTACATAAAAGACAATTTTATGTTTTTCATTACTTTTCTGTGTGTGTGAAGAACAACGTGCTTATCCAGTTGAACACATTCTAACTTTTAACCACTGTTTGTCTGTGCTCAGGAAATACATAGATTTCTCTTATATATCAAAATACACATTGCCTGTATGAATCTATATCCAGCTATATATTGTACATTGTATATATTGTACATTCACCTATAAAATATCGATGAATACACTGTCATAACTCGCAAGTATTTCAACACCATTTTAGACCACTGCCGTAAGAGAGTGTCACCAAGAAACTGAGCTCATTCAAATGAGAGGGAAACTAAGTGAGGAAACTATACCTTTTTTTCTCCCCAGATAGAGCTGTGGTCATTTTAGAGAAGATTTAAAAGTTTAAGTCTTCTCAGTACCAAATTTTGTGATTTTTTTTTTTCTCCTTTGCAGAAATATTCAGTCAAAACATTTTGGCTGCAACAAAAGGGGTTAACAACTCTTAATGCCTTTCGACTGCAAAGATTTACATCATGATCATTTCTTCACTATGCGAATTTCATGTCTTAGAAAAGTATCTTAATTTCAGATTGAATACAATGGTTCAGCACTATAATTACCCCCCCCTTTCATTCTCTTATGGAAATAAAATTCATAATTCTTCCTGTCATTTTTACATATTATACTCATGTCATCAGTAGTTTTAAAGTTTCTTTTTTTAAGGTAGTTACTGGTGGTATAATAAAAGAGAGAAAATTAATTTCCTGGAGTTTGAATCAAAGTGCCCCAGTGTCTCAAGATGCAATGCTATAGTAAAACCGTAAAGTTAATGGAATATTAAAATCTGTCAGTTGAGCTTCTCAGGGAAAAATAGTTCATCGTCTGAGGATTGAGAGCGTGATGGTAAAAGGGGCTATGTAAATCACCAATTAACTGCTCAGAATTAAAATGCGAGAGGACCTGTCCTTTCTGTTTACAGAAACGAGAGCTGTATCGCAACAATCAAAAGCTCCTTCTAATTTTTAGGTAAATAACAATTACCGATTCCTTTTAAAAATCATATGGCAATAACAGTGCTCCAAATACAAACAGTTTTTCTGTGCCTTTGCTGGAGTGATTAAAATGTTGAAGGCATCACAGCGAGTCCCCGAGCTCCTTGACAGCTGTCATTGCTATTGAACACAACTATAACAGCCAGAGAGAGCTTTATTGGTAAACTGTTCTGCGTTGCCACAAAGGCAATCTCGCCATTTCACACAGGCATCTGTTGCCATATTTTGGAGCTTTATTCCTTCCCTCTCGGACGGAGCCGGTGATCTGGTGCCATGTGCAATTTCTCCCTCTTTATCAATACCATTTGGTGAGGTTTGTGCCACCAGGGCTCGGAAGGTTTTGTTTCCAGGAAAATGAGCACGGAAAATACATTTTTGCCGAGTATAATGGTCTCTTTCTGCGCTAGTCATGTGCAACAATAGAGCCCAGGGCTTTTCAATGGGGAGTGGTGTGACTTCAGTGTTTAAATATAAATGCACAGAGTTTTTATGAGAAGTGCTGTACCCTTCCAATTTACATCTTTTTTATGGTAGGGAGAGGAGAAAGCTTCACCACAATGAGCCGTAGTTTCAATAAAGACAGCTCAGACGGCCCCCACGTCTGGCTGTGTGCTGCCACACAGTCACAGCCACGGCAGCGCCGCAGCCCCCGGCCACCGCCAGCCCCTTCCCCTCGCCCCCCGAGCTGTGCTGCCCCCCGAGCTGTGCTGCCCCCCTCGCCACCACAGCCCCACGGCCTCCAGCCTCCCCAACGCCCGGGGGCACGGGGAAGCACATTTGCTCCACTTTCTATATTTTACAGACAGCAAACTGAGGCGGAGGGAAATAAAACAGCCTGCTCAAGATCCCCCAGGCACACTGAGACAGGGCTGGGAGCTGAACCTCAGCTTCCCAAACTCCTTCTTTAATGGGAAGGTGGGAATTCCCAGCCTCTCTGCTGGCCTGCACAAGAGCCTCAGCTGAGGTAAAGCTACCCTACATGCTGTACCCAGCTCAGCCACCTTCTGCAGGTGCCCACGTCCCCCAGGTCCCTTACTAGCCCTTCCCCAGCACACAGCAGTGGCTCCCTAGATTTTTCCAGCAACTATCCCAGCTACACGTAACACCCCTTCTTCCCTTCCCCACATTTTCTCCCCATTTGGAGAGCCATGTAGCTGTAGGGCTGTCCCCACAGAAGGTAGCCTTGGGTAGCAGCCGGGACACAGTAGCCCAGGGAACAAAGTGGGAGAGGCTGGGACAACACCTGGGATTAAGCCACAGTGAATATTCTGATTAAGGAAGAAGTGTTGGAGCCCAGATGTGTCAAAAACATTTGGATGTTTGTGCTGGATGCTCCTGGAATAATAACCAGGTTGTAGGGTACAGGTTTCAACTGCTAACAGCTGCAACACCTTGGCTTCCCCCCCTCAGTGGAAAATGGGAAATCGGGAAAGAGTGACGCCAATCACAAAGACAAGGACTACTGCAATATCTAAAATATGTATACATCTTTGGGTGCTGAGAGCAGTTAATAGCAACCTGTATTTATACAGCTCTAATAACCCAAAAAGAAATCTTAAGAACAGCATGATTCGAACAGACATAAAAGTAATTTCTATTCTCTCAGTCCAGACAATGCGTTCCTTCAAATCTCTTTGCACAAAGCAATGAGCAATTCTCCTTTTTGAAGAAATCATTGCCTGCAAAACATTTTTAAGTTATAGAATTATGATGTCTTTTCTATGTTCTGCACCTTTAAATCTGTCAGACTACTACTATCCATTTTAGACTTACTGTGTTCATTCATGTGTGCAGACAGACACGTTGTGTCATGGAGACTGCAGTACGTTCTTTCCTGTTTCCTGTTTTTAAATACAGGATAAAAGTTATTCAGACTGCAATGATCTATTTATTCTTTATTGAAATATATAAAGCTTTACCCGGCACTGCAACGCATTCACGTTGGAGGTGCGGTGTGAGAGCTGCTCAGCGGCACAAAGGAACACCAGAACCAGAGCTGGTTAGAAAACAGATTTTCTGTCCTGAAAAACAGTCCAGGATTTCTTCTTCTTTGTTGCTGCTGTTCTGAATCAGGGCAAAAAGCTATATTTATAAATGTTTTCACATGGTGCAATTTGAGGCAAAGGAAAGTATTTTTTTGTTTGATATATCAATCCTCTTCATTTTTATACAAAATGCACATTTAAAACCGAAAGCATTTTATAGCCTCACATTTGCACTTCAGAAATGACAAAACCCGGTACAGTTGGATTCCTACTGGTTCCCACTCCCTTTCTCTTTGTCCAATCCCCATTTTGTGAAGAAGGACCATTGTGACAAAGTACTATTTTCTACATAGGAGCTGTTTTTTGTTTTTTTTTTCAAAAGAGGAAAAAAGAGACCAGATACAGGTAAACAGAAGATATTTTGAACAGTTAAAATTGTCTATCTGCACAATTAAAATTCAAGTACAGAGCCTTAACATTGGCTCTTCCCTAATTGCCAAGTACAGGCAGTAACAGTAACTTCTTCCAACCTGCAAGAGGTATCTCCATATTTTTAGGTGCTCCCAGGAGATCCCTTAACCCTGACTTTCAGATCTGCTCATTTCACTGTTACAAAGCCTCATCCTAAATTTCAGACTATCTCAAACAGCTCTAGGAAATTCAACACCATTCCAAAGAATCAGCTTCACATTGGGTTAAAAAAACCAGTGAACAGAAGTAGTGTTGCATTAAAATAAATGGCTAGCAAGTGGTCTAAATAAAGCACTGCTATCTGATGCCTGAAAACAGATTTGACTGAAAAGGTATGCTTTCAGACTAAGAAAGCAGAAAAAACTAATTAGACAAGAAGCAACCGTGAACAAACATGTTAGCAGAATCAATAACTGGAACTGATCAGCTATTTCTTTAATTGTGCCAGCTGGGCTCTAGCGATGTGCTTAGAGGAGCATAATTACCCGTTTCGGTCGTACAGCAGAGTTCTTTTTCTTTTCCTATCCTTTTATTCAACCTCCTTTCTTTTCGTTTACATTAGGAACTGGTCATATGCCATTAGAGAAAGAAAAACAGGGTTGAGAAATTAGTGGAAAATGGGCCATCCTCATACGTAAGCTGATATTATACGAATAATTAGAAGTAGCCCTGAACAGTTATGCCAAATGTGACCTAATAAGAAAGTGAGCCATCAAGGAAATGTAACTAATTTCTTAATGTAAAAGGACATTGTGTGCACTGTGTGCAAAGCACCACTGTAAAACAAAATAAAATAAAATAAAATTAAATGAAATAGGGACCACTCTCTTTCATATTTTGACATGCATACCAGGGATTGTTCTAATTTGTAAGGCTGTGACTGATCCAGGCACAGAGTTCTGCTACTAAAGCACTGAAGTCCCCGCTGTACAGCTGCCTGCCACTATTAGAAAGAAACCAGGACAGACATGAAATAAAGCACAGAAAGGAGAGGGAAAGCGGTGAGGAAAGAGAGAAGGGGCTCACTGATTAATTACCAAGCCAAAAAAAACCAACCCACCCTTCCTTGACTGATGTTTACCCGTCTTTAATTGACAGCAAAACAAAAGGATTTAATAACTTCAAGTCTCTTATGGGCAGCTCCATGGAAAATCCATAGCGATGCAGAGGAAGCTTGGCTTTTTTGATCTATAGCAATGGCTAAATGGGTCTCCATTAGAGCAATGGCTACCCCAAAAAGTGAAAATTAAAAAGTGAAATATACATTTAATCAGTAACAGGCTAATATATCAAAAGAGTCAGCCTATCCCAACAAGGGGCCTGATTCAAAACACATTGACGTGAGTAGAAAAAAGATTCATGCCCCACAAAAGCTTAAGCTCAGAAACTTGTCCAAAGCTGATCTAAACCCTTTATACAGCTGAAAGCCCCAGAAAACCAAGACTGGTTCTATTTTCTGGTTGCAGGCAGGTCACCTCCCCATCACGGGAGCACTCCTAATTGGTGACATGTCCGAGAGCAGCCCAGTGCTGTGCTGGGGGGGACCTTGCCACCCAGCAGGGCTGGGCCAGCAGCTCACCCCGGTGCCAGCCACACCGACCAGCCCCGATGGTGGCATTGCCTCTAACGCCAAACACTTCTCCTTCTCCCTCCCTTTTGCCTGCACCTTCTCTGAAGCAATAAACTGCACACCTAATGGGAAAAAGCCCTTCAAGTAGGAAGCTGAAGGGAACTTGAAGGAAGAAAAGTGAGATGCTTTGGGATTGAGATGTAAGAACGGGCACCAGTAGCAGCCAGAAGCTCCAACCCACAACCTCTGTGGGCCAGAAAGCGAATCAGGGCTGTTTTCCCAGCAAAGCCATGGAGGGATTCTGCCTGCCAGGGTCCCTACAGCTGGGGTTCGTCCTCAAAAGCCAGCAGAATGCATTCAAGCACCCACAGTCCAGGGCTGGCTTGTGTATGCCAAGCAGGCTTGCATGGGTTGGTATTTCATCTGAGGCAGTATTTCTATGCTTAATTTCATTTTTCTAGCTGAAGCGATTTAGCTTTATTATGTGGCACGTATGTCTTTTGATATGGAAAAGAAACTTTTGTGAGGCGATATTCAAAGGGGTCTGCATTTATGTGGGCAGTTACTTCTGGCAGACGTCAGTTCTTTACAGAGAGGAATAGCAGGATTTAGAGCTAATTAGGGAAATTATAAAACAAAAAGGTATTCTCTAACAATGAAAGATTCTTCAATCAAGATCAGTCAATCATTCTGACAAGGAAAATAATTTAAGATTACTTGGCGAGAGAATAAAAATGCATTGCATAGGGTTAAATCCCAACAACATTCGTGTTATCTTTTAACATAACTGCCTGTATAGGCACTTAGCATTATATAATACGCATAGAATATCACAACAGAAGATCTCAGTTTCATCTTTCAGTCTTTCAAAAAGTATTTAAGTTTCTGATCATTTAAATCTTCGCTGATTATTCATCACTACCACATTTTCAGACAGGAGATGCTAAATTAGCTACTTACTATGGATGATATGCGCTATGCTGCTGAGCACAGCCACGGAGCAAGCCTCACAGAAGCAGCAGATGATATTGCTTTCTGTGCTCATCCCAGGTATGATGAGCTCCATTTCATCACCAAACAGGCTAGCAGAAAAGGTGGTCATGGGGCCGAACTGACAAAGAACAAAAGTATCAGTCCTTACCAACAGCTACCAGCCCTAATGCAGGTGACACAGAACAATGCTCCAAGGACTTCATCCTCAAATAGCCTGATTATGCCAAAACAAACTCAGGAGGGAGAAATTTGCCCAAAATTAAATCAAGGCTTTGATTAGGTTTCACTGGAACCCATTTTTACCCTAACAACAGTTCTGGTTTGGCTCTCCATCCCCAGGCCCAGCTAAGGCTCCTTTCCACAGATGTTTTAAGGGATGGAAGGACAGCGAAGCTCTGCCCAGAATTGCCCTAGCTCCAGGAAGACCCACATGCTCCCACTGACAAGCCACACCTGTGCTCTGGTCAGGTGTCCCAGGCAAGAGAGGACTTTGATGAGCTCAGAACAGTCTGGAGGAGGGTGTTTAGGCACACCAGAAAAAAGGAGATAAAAGATTTCTCACTCCTCCCTTTCGGCAAAGACTCTACTTCACTCTTCTCCTGTGGGGGTTGACAGGGAGGAGATGCCTTAAAACGTTGGGCAGGAGTCCTTGAGAAGCCCCATACAAGGCGACAGGCAGGTGGGATGCTGGTCTCTGAGTCCACTTCCACCACACTCCTGGTGAAAAGCAAAGCTGAAGGCTCTGGATCATAGATCATTAACTTTGTACAAGTCAAAAATTCCTCTTTGACTTCATATGGTTGCTGTTTGCATTGGCATTGTCCTCGGGGGCCTCGGCTGAAGTCGGGTCCCCACCGTGCCAGGCACTGCACAAGCATATGGTTGGAGACAGCCCCTCTCCCCGAGGATTTACAGCCTAACTAGGCTAGACAGACCAAATTAACATCATTCCCACTTTCCAAGTAGGAAGCTGTGACATAGAAGGATTTCAACAGGAGTTGGGAACCTAAATGTTTCTAAAATACAGCTTTCAAGCTTTCCGGATCTCAGAGGCAGAATTAAACTCTATCTTCTCCTACTATGAAAATACAGCCTGACTTTGGAATGACCTTCAGAGCCCAAGATACAAAGGGAGCATTTGGCCTCATTCAGAGCATGAAACCCAGCCCCGGTCACCGAGTCTGCTGTAACAACCTGACAGGCTTTTACATCTCTAAATGCCAAGGTGAGCGTTTACTTTGAAAGGGAAAACGTTTTAAAAACCAAAGCAGCTCTGAGAACTGCTAAGCAAAGCTGTCATCGGAAAATTATTCCTTTCTGCTGGTATTTTTTTTCCCTCCTGTAGTATGATCTGAGAGCTAAGTACAGCAGTCAATATGTAGTAATCAGGCTAATGATTGTCTAATAGCTAAATTAGGAGAGTGACTCTTAATCATGCAATATGATGCCAATAGTTTAGCACTGAAATCCAGACATGAAGCAAAACTCTTTGATTACACTTCACGTTTTTAAAGACTTAATTAACTTTTATAAGACTCCTTGATTTTTAAAATATCTTAAGTGAACGGAGTGTAACATGAAAACTCTATAGAAAGTGGCAAATGTGTTTCTTTGACATATCATGTGGTAGGTCTACAAAGATGGTTGAGTTCCATACAAAAGTGTTAAAATTATGGAACCCAGAAACATATATAATGTTACAAATCTTTTGATATTTGTATTAATTTTCTATAAACCTAAACTCCCTAATAAATATAATTTAAATGGTCTTGCAGAAATACAATCCATTAAGCACTATGTAATCTACTCCAGGACCATCTTACAATGAACCCTAAGTGAATTTGTCCAGTTGAAGCTCAGGGAAAAGGTAAAGGGAAAGTGGAAAAAAAAAGTAAAATATAGACAATATAAAACATGGACAAAAAGACAAATGAGTGTATGCAATCTCCATTCTGTGCACTAATTTATTTGATTAGTCATGTACCAGTTCTATCATTCATATTAGGAAAGAGCTTCCATTAAGTTAGAGTGATTTCAAATCTTTTATTACAAATCCGTTGAACTTCTTCTAATGAAATAGGAATACAGAGATTCTAATTTTAAAACAACAAAATCTCAAAATCTACTTTGCTAAAATTACTGACGATGGAATAGGGGAACTGTCTGGCCTCAAATTAGATTATAGTTCCTGATACCACAAAAAAAAAAAAAAAAGAAAAGGTATAAATATCCTACCAGAGAGTTACTTGCATTCTGGATGATCTTGCAGACTTTCTGCCAGAAAAGCATCTCAGAAGCTAAGAGGAGTTTACGATAGTAAAAAAGAAATAATCTATAAAACTTACATCTAATGCTCACTGAAATCAGTAGGCAGTCTTTTGGCTGAATATAGAAAAAAAAAATCATTGCAATTAATGCAGCTAAAGACAATTCTTCTTACTTAGAAAACTAATTCTGTTGGCTTCAAGCATACTAACTGCATGGTTACAGCAAGTGTGATTTGGCCCATCGCTGCTGGAGAGACCTAGGGAACACCACGGCAACTAAGAAAATTGCTTCAAGGGAAAGGCCAGGGATTTAACACACTTTTCCCCTACCTACATATTAAACTTGCTGAACTTTGACGCTTGCTTCAATCACGTCCAGTAGACTTTCCATCATGGGGAAGCCTCAATGCACCCTCTGATTTTAAAGGAACTTTGGATTACTTTCCATCCACCAAAACAAGATCCTCAGGTACTAGAAGATTTCAGAAATCAGGTAATGAACTGAAATCATACATCTCATGGATGAGGCTCTCTTTGAATCAATTTATAATGGGTATTTTGCTGGGAGACTGACCCAGATTCCATACATTTTTTTTAATTACTGCAAAATCACTTCAGCCAATTCTCCCATTATCGATGACATATTTCATCATTGTTCAATATTAAATCATGAAGGAAAAAACAACTGGTGAGGTGCAGGAGTTAGCATTTCAGTCCCCCGCACTGACTTCATGATTTTACTGAAATGCTTATGCCTAGTCTTTATATATGATTAGTCTGATGGGTGACTGAATTGCCTTCAGATTACTAGGTTCCAAATTCAAAGGCATTTCTTCTATTATTATTACTTTAAAATTCAGCCTCCTTTTTTTTTTTTTTTAACAAAGTTGCAAGTCAAAACAGAATTTTATAATATGTTATAATATGTTTTCCCTGGCCCCCTGCCTGCAGTTGTTTGGATAGCTGGCAGAGCGTGGTATCTGACAGTACAGGAACAGTGTGGATAGTTTGCCATTCCTACGGGGATCTATCTTTGGCAATAAATTTGGACTGGATGTCTGTTAGTAGAGTGTGTCAAAACTGTGCCAAAAGCACTTTTGGATGTAGAATAATAATAAATGAGTGTTGCACAGCATTAGTAGAGGAATTCTAATACGAGTTGTCCATCATTTCACAGTAAGTTCTGTACCACGTTACTGAATTTATGTCTCATAATAAATTAACCGTATCAAGTACTTCATCCCATAGGTTCAGTAAAATAAACATACATAAGTCTAGCGAAGTTCCATGCCAACAGAACAATGCCCATATCCCTGCACATTCCTTTAACACGCAACTCAAACAAACACAAGTCTAAAAGCCAAATTCATGGCTGGAGCAGGAGGGCACATTCGAGCACAATCTGCAGAGCTGGGTGCACTCACACCAGCCGTCAGCTACCCTGAAGTTCTGTAGAAATCCTCCATTAATGGCATATATAAAAGTTTGTTCCACATTCCACTATACTGAGTCTGTAATAGCCAATCTAAAAGGGCTTATCTTTATATAGTTTTCTAGTCTGATGCAGAAATGTAGATAATAAATCTCGGTAGGAAAAATGTGACTTAATTCCTACGGGAATCATGCCAATACTTTACAGTGTAGCAATCAGTGTTTATAAAAGAATAGCTACTGTTCAAAGCATACAAACAAATAAGAAATGTTGTGTGTTTAGTGAAAAGCCTCATAAATATAAGAGTAGGAAAATACCCAAAAGGATTTTGCCATCTCCAAGTTCTGAGAGCATTTCTGACAACAGGTGTGTCGGTATGATAGGAATCTCTGAAGGTGCTGAGGTTTGGTACACATGATGGTACCACCAAATGATCATTACACACAAGGAGGCACACATGGCAGCCCAAAACATAATTACACTCATGGAAAATTTACACTGTAATCTGCAGGGGACAGAGTCAAAAAGGTCTTAATTTGAAAATGAAAATTCACAAAAATCAAAACTTTGCAAAGGAAAACATACACTAGTTTTAGCTGCTTTTTAAAGAATACTTAAATAATTCCCTCTTTTAGAAGGGAGGACAGTTCTGAACAGGCTCAGTTATATCCATGATCAAAGCAAGAAGTGATTAGAAATCTACAATTTGGTTCTCACCCAATCGCTTTTGTATTTTATGGTCAACTGACACAAGAAGTATTTCACAACATTAGGTTTGAAAATGCTGGCCAAGCTCAGGAATCAAAAACCAGTGCAACTTTAAGGAACATCAAGAACTCATCTTTTCGAAGCCAATGGAAGTTACAGGTGAGCCTACTTGCTAAAAAGCCAGATATTCTTAAAGCTGCTTAAACATGGACTGGAAAATACTTGTGTTTAAGCAGTGACTTACAGGCACTGACTCCCCAGGGATGCCCTGAGGGGTGCATGCAGGAATGCCAATCAGCTGAATCAGAAATGCAGCACTTGCTTTTTTCCACCAAGAGGTGTGTCTTTTGGAGGTATAAAAGAGAAAAAACCAGCACAAGACAGTGGGTTTAAGATGCTATAATTAGCAACGCATACTTCACGGTAACGTGGCCTATGGACAGCAAAGTCATCCAGAATTTCTGCTGTGCTGTGTACAGCAACACGTTTTTGCCAACCCAAAGCACCCAAAGGAGGGAATTCTTTTCCACTTCATTTGTGGTGTTTTGAAAACACCGCGCACAGCCTGGGCTCTCCGGAAGACTCACCGCCAACAGCCCCACACGCTGTACAACACAGGCTGTAACTCCTCCACCCAGATAAGAGCAGACACCTTCTGAGAGAGACTGCACGCTGCCGCTCTCTGAATGGAGCAGCAGGCAGGCATCGAGCCCGGGTGCAGCTGTGATTGATGTGCACTTTGTGTGCTTTGTGGCTCGCTTTATGATATTTCTAAAGGAGAAACTTCGGTGGAGTGACTGGCGCGTCGGTTGTGCGGTTTCCATCACCAGCAACAGGAGCTGCACAGCTCAACTCTTTCAGTCTCGCTGAGAAGGCCCACCGTGGGGCACAGGGATCCTCAGCCACACGCCTCCATCTACGTGGTGCCACCACATGGGCTTGGCTTACCAGACATTATATTTAGGAATAACAGCTCAGCACTACATATTTTATTTGTATAGGTGCTTTTCTTTACTAATTTATCGTACCGAGGAGGTGAAGGTTGCACTGGGACACCAACCTCAGCGAGAAAGGCAGAGCTGGGACCTCCTTCTACAGCTTGCACACAGAGGGTCACGCGTGATAAGTCCAAAGGGGCTAACACAGAGGAGAAGGAAAATACGTCTGCCATTAATAGCCATCCAGTAGCAACCACCAGCAGGAACCCACCTGTTAAAACACCACCACCACTCATTGATGAAAATGGTCACAACTTTCACATAACCCTGATTTTACTCTAAGGGGTATGCATCTCTTGGGTCTGCTCTTGGGGCAGCATAGCTGTGTGCTGCCTCCTACTACAGGGAAAAATGTAGTTTAACTCTACGCTGGCAATTATTAATTTTTTTAGGGTAGAAAACAGCCTTCCTCTCGTAGTAGGTGTAAATGTACTTCACAGAATCACAGAATCACAGAATCTTAGTGGTTGGAAGGGACCTCTGAGATCATCGAGTCCAACCACAAAAAACAAAAAAACAAAAAAAACCAACCAACCAAACAAAAAAAACCCAAAAAAACAAACAAACAAAAACAAAAAAACCCCACCAAACAAATACAAAACACACCACACCAAACGCCCACCAAAAACACCGCACCCACCAACTAAACCCCACACTCAACACCTCACCATAAACCAATAACCTTGGGCACTAGAGCATGCCCTGAAGAGCCACGTCTATATGTTTCTTAAATACCTTCAGCAGTTAAGATACTGGTTCAGCCAACAGAGATGGAGTAATTTTATTTCAATAAATGGTATTTTTCAACAGTCCCAGATGAATATTTGTATTTCTCATAATGGCTTAGGAAAGAAAAGTCAAAATGTTATACTGTGAAAGCACACTCATTGCCTTTTCTTTATAAATACTGTCATTTTAATTGAGATACAACTTCCACGCTTTCCTGCAGAAAAAGCTACACATTTCTGAAATACATTTTTTTAGTGCTGAAAAACAAATAGCAGACATCTTGACAAAAGTCCTATTATTGCCACTTTTTCATCTGAACAAATATATTGGCTTATTGTGCCTTGAGGAAAGGTATGAAGGATAGAGTGCTGTGACTCAGATGTTCCCAAGGACTCTTCTGAACATCTATTACAAAGCTACTGGTGATAGTGGAGGACTGATTTCAAAGTAGTCCACCTCGGTCTCAAGATTAATAACTTTTTCCATGGTTGCTCTATGACCGATTCCTTTCTGTAATATTTGTATTCTGTTACTGATTTAAAGGGCCTCCAACACCCATAGCAAGAGCAGATTCTGGAGAAACCTGTCGCCCTGTGCTACGAATACAGGTATCAGCAATGTAAGATTTTTTGGCCCACCAAATGCTACTTGAGGAGACCACAGTTTGGACAAAATGCCTGCCTCTTTGCCAGGGCTTCTGCTAGTGAGGGTCTGGCCAATTTATGCACCTGACCCCTCCAGCTGTATTGATAGAGGTCAACAGCAGAGACTCAGTCAAGGCTCTACCTTTTCTCCCTCCAAAACAGCAGGGGGAAAATAAGTCCCCAAGAACACAAATACATCAAGTCAGCCAAGCATTTTGTGGAAGAAGAGGAGGTTAGAGGGTTCTCCACGGCCCCTCCAGGGCACGTACAGCACAAGCCCTCCTGTTGCTGCCAGCGCTCCATCTCGACTTTGCTGAGATCAACACCAAATCTGCCCTCCCAACCAACTGCTTACCTTGGGTGCAGAACCACCCCCTGAACAGGACTGCTGGAGATCTAAAACCCATACAGTATGGGCCTGTAATTAATTCTGGATAAACAAGCATAAGTACTTTTCTATTCAACCCCCTGGTAGTTCATTTTTCTAGCCATGTGTCGAATAATGTTCTTGTGTTCGTGTATGTTCGTTTTGGCCCCTAGTTCTCTCCAGTTCCAGCTCTTAGTGCATCTGCACATCCACTGACAATGGAAAATGAGAAAATCTAAGCCCTGGTTCATAAAGCTAATGCCTGTAAAGGCCACCTAACAGCATTACAAATTTCTTAACGCAATTTAATTAGCATACATGCAACTCTTAAAAACTCTGGATTTCCTGACAACCAGGGATGATGTGTTTTGATTCTACTTTTATTGTGTATGCTAGCTTCTATTTGTACCATCATAATAATATATACAAAACGATTAATTTGTGAAGTAAAAGCTTTTCTTCCTTTCTAAAAGCCACTTAATGTAAAACGTAAACATCACAAACACTCTCATTCAGACTGATTCAAAGTTCTTAGCTGGGGCCGGGAGGCACAAGATGAAATGTCTGCAAACGATGATGAATGACTTTAGGCAGGGGTTGCTCAGATTTGCACTGGAACCACTCCTAGCACCTTACTAGAGTACAGCAAGCTGAAAACCATCAGCAATCATTCCAGATAGGTTATAATGCCTTGAAAGATCACGGAATTTTCTTACGTGCAGCATCTGGTGTTGACAGGAATATTAAAAATCACCTCTTCCCAAAGCCACTAGTACTTTGCATCATATTTGTATTCAGAATAACCCTTAAGTAAATTTCGGTATTGTTCATCAAGTGTCACAACATTCCGTGTCACAATGCCTCTGATCATGGTCAAACTTGCTGTATGTTAAGGAATATTCAATGTAAAAAATATAGTGAACATAACACCATTTTCTATCTATATGTAATCAGAAATTTGTTTTCTAGAGATACTTAATAAGCTTGACCACTTCAATCAGAGATCAGCAAGGTACATAAGAACGTGTATAACTTCAAGCATATGTGCTTTACCCCTGATTACAGCTGGGCAAGTCATATATTTAAGTTAAGTACATACTTAAAGGCTTTATGGAAACATGAATTTAATGCATGAGAGTTTGAGGTTGGGGGTTGTTTGGGTTTTTTTTACTCCTCCCGTTTGAACTGATTTCTTCAGCACTTCTATCATTTTTGACTGATTATTACCCAATTTATTTTTCATTTAACTTCATACATGCCATATTTCCTTTCAGACAGAACACTTACTTTCTCTTTAATAGATTTCTGTCTTGAAATACTGACCTATTTACCACTGGAAAGAAGTAAAATATAGGCTCTGGTATAATGTCTACTGAAATCAGTCTTGAACAGGTGCGGGATCTGACACACATACAAGCCAGTAAAATGCAAATGGTATTTAGTTATTGAGGCAAATGGCAAGCTTTAAAGCACCACCTGTGTATATTTTGCAACATATCATGAAAGTGGTGAGAACCGTCCTCATTTATTCATGCATTAACTTGTGACATTTGGCTCAGAACAAAAAGCTGTAGAAAAGGGTAAGTTATGAGATGTCAAGGAAAAATGATATGTCACGCTGTAAGATGGTGCACTTTATATTTTACTGTTCACTTCAGTGTTATTCTCAGCCCTGTAGCAAGGAAAGGGTTTGCTTGTGGGGGGAAGGACAGGTCGTTTTCCTTGCACACTGAAAGAGGGAGCCCAGAGTTTTGTTCACTCAAGCATCCCGCTAACCTGACTTTTCCCTCCTCTTTGTTAAATGAGCACAAAACCAATTGCCTTTTTGCTTTCTCATTTCTGCAATGCAAGCTTTTCTCTCTCCCCCATCCCCGCCAAGAAACTTGGCAAGACAGAACCCCCCCCCTCCGAGAGGCTGGTGTAAGGCAAATTGCACCCCAGATATTAGGTAAGGTCTGTGAGCCAGCCAGGCGGATCCCACGCCGGTGCGCAACGCGCCAGAGGACAACTAATCCCATCACCACCCGTGGCGTGTCCTGACCTCACACTTCCACTAATGCCACAAACTGCCAGAGAGGCAAACAAATCATCTCCGTGTCAGCATTTTACACAAAGTTGAGTTTTATTTACTTATTATGTATTTAGACTGTTTTAATAGCTACAGAACCACATTAACATAAGAAATTGCGATGCTGCTTCGCTATTTACTACAATATATTTACCAGTAAAATCTGACAGCTGACAGCTTGTGAATGTGATGGTAATGTAATCATTACATTTACACTGGATAGAACACAACTTTCTGAAATCGTGTGATAATATTTTCAGACTTAAATGACGGTTTAGGAATAAAGACATAAGTATTTGTTTATGAGTAATCTATCTTGAATGTGTTCATTAGTAATATTCCTGAAGGCTTCCAATAAAAGTTATTTGAGATTAATTAGAACAGAAACAGCTAATTTGTCTGCCCGAGTGGTTATCACATAAACCCTGACTTGAAATAGCACCTAAATAAAACAAATATAAACCTGCCACAAAGATGTGAACATGCTGTCCCAAAAGGCACAACCACTTAACTCGTGTAATTGTCAGTACAGTCAAGAAAAGCTGTTCTAAGATTTGGTTTTCAACACTGGATTATACAGCATGTCCAAACAGAGCAAATCAAATTAAACTGCGTCTAAATTAGACTTCTTCCAATGGCAAGATTACTTTACATCAACAGAGACATTGATCCGTGTTAGCAGCATCTACTAAAGATGACAGCAGAGCCAAGAGGAGGATTTAGAAAGTCACTCTTAGATCTGATCCGGTTTCACCCAATGTTAAAATAAGACCACACGCAACTCACTCTCATTGAGTTCAAAGGACACCGACAAACCCCATTGTTCTCGCCATACTCCAGTGTTCTCATGAAAAAAGTTCTGTTCGGCTCATCTCTTCTTGACATAAGCCAAACCTCTCTATTACTGCATTTATTTACGGAGTACTTGAGCAGAATTTTATCACCTAAAAACATCTCTAGTGTCTCAGACTAATAAACTCTAACTCAAAGAGATCAATGTCAGTTTATATACTTCTCATTAAAGCATTCTAACAAAAAGAAAAGCCTTTAAAGGTCTCTACTCTTGAGCTCATTTTAGGATATAAAAAGATGACCCAGAAGGCTCTAGTTTGAAGACTTCCCTGCTCCATATTTTCCAGACCTCTTTGTACATGACGTCGAAGTAGCAGAGGGCAGGGGAGGGAGAAGGAAAAGCACTCTTCCCTGAGTGACCCCCCAAATCTCTTTTAAGGATGTGCTTCTGAAAGTTGCATCTGCAGCTCCTGTCAGCTTCAGCAGGAATTTGAGGCTGCAGCCAAGAAGAAAACCAAGATCTGACTCAGGGAAGGTGGAGCTTTTCAGAAATTAATTTTTTTCACTTTGTGGATGCCTGAATTTACTTCTCTAAAGTATGGCAGTGTATGCCAAAATCTAGGCTGCCAATAGCCAACAGTTGGTTATCAGTTCTGATCAATGACACTGTAACCAACAGTATTTAGAGAAAACCAAATTGCTAAAATGAGGGCAGAATAAAGGAGCAGGGAGGCTTGGGGGAATGCAGTAATCCTGACTGGGAGCTTCCCTGCCTCCAGCTGCTGCCGAAGGTGTTACGGGCACACAGTGGGCAGATGCCAATGACCCGAGAGCTTGCCCTGCTGTATCTAGTTAACAAATCCATGGCAAATAACCATGAGGTCCTGATCTACTTTTTTCATTTCTTTTCACTTTTAGAAGACAATAATTAAGAAGGGGGGTGGGGGGGTTGCATGTTTTTATTAACGTATGGAGTCTATATGCTATATTTTGGGGTGGGAATCATTATTGCTGCCTAGTGAGAAACCATGTCATGGAACAGAATCACAATAACCAATTCTTCAACCACCACATTATCAAAATAGATTCAATCTTTTTTCAGAAGTCCACATTTATAGAAAAACCTGACAGAAACAGTACCAAGCACAGCAACAGCTGCGACTGAAAAGTATTTCTGAAATTTGCTGTATTCTGGAGGAAATCACAATATGCTGAGTAGTCTATCATAGAACTGTTTTTACTTTATTTTTCATTTTATTCTAATGGGGAAGAGATTGAGGTAGGAATAATATCCATGACAGTCAAACACAGCTTTTAATGAAACAGGTAGCTAAGTCCAGACTGGATGAGTGATGCAAGACTACTCGCTCTCTATACTGATTTTAATTGAGGAGCGTTACCTTGCTGGGGGAAATGCTCCTGAACTTGCTTGTGTTTTGAATAATGAACCACCAGCAGCACCATTTCAGTAAGTCACTGAGACTTTAGCTACTGCACTTGGACGGATTTAATCTTGATCTGTCTTTTTCCTGTCCGCACTGTCCCTCCTGACAGCACAAACCTCCGCAAAGGGTATTTATAGGTGCTTTCTCGAGGATGGCTATACTCTGCCTTAACTCAGTAAGCAAGCCACAATCGATGAAAGTACATTTTTTCCTGGGTTAATGGATGCTGTACATCTAACAAGTTTTGTTCTGATTTTCTGGTAAGGTGCTGGAGGTGAACCGCGTTGCGTGGACTTATGTCTCATCAGGCATGATATAAAAGCAAGACATAATGCCTAAATGCGTCACAGGAATCATGCCCTGTTTTCTTTAAAATTAAAGGGGTTTTTGTTGATTAAAGTTGCATCTGACTAACATCCTCTTTCTTGTGCCTATCTTCTATAAAGAACACAGGTGAGACGAGGTCAGCTGCTCACGGTTAATTAAACAGCTAGCTGACTGCTAAGTATTATTTAAACTGTGCTAATGCCTAAATGACCTTGTAATATTGCTCGTGGCACCATCAAGCCCATAGAAAAGGTAGATCCCTCCCCAAGAGACGTACCGCAGGTGAACGTAACAAACAGGCAGGGAGCAAGATGGCGAAGCTCTGAAGAGAACATGTTTTGCATAGATGAGAAAGGCACAACCATATTGTGCACTGAATAGTACAGCTGAAAAATATGTAAGCTGAAAAAATAACAAAAAAGGAGTTTGCAGTAAATGGTTTGCCTCTCTCCCACTAGCAAAAAAATCTGCTTTTTATTAAGTACAGAGCTTCATTATGCATGTAGGTAATTGCCTGGATAAATCTGGGTCAGACAGAGAAGTTAAGAACTACTGGAAAGTTAATTTGAACATTCAGTGATGGTGGAGAAATATTTTCTCCAGTTTTGAAACAGAGGCCTTTCCTAGTAGCTAAAAATCCCTCTTCATCCAAAACTAGGTTAAAAATCATCCAGGAGAAGCGCACGCAGCTGCACAAAAGGTCAATCTTGCCTCAGTTCTGTCACCCCTGTTTTGTAGCATAAAGAAAGAGGTGGCACAATGCATGAAAAGAGAAAAGGCATCAGAAATCCTGGCGGGAAACTGCAGCCAGCCTGCTTCAAGGGAAGAGGGAGAGTAACGGACACAGCTCAGCTGGAGCCAGGCAGTTCTGCACCAGGGACGCGCTCACGACTGAAAACGTAACCAGCAAACACACACCAGAGTTTTCTCCCCAACTTTGCACATTCCAGTGACAAATAACAATCATTTGCCAGTGTCGAAATAAACTGTCACAGGAAAATAATGCTGTATAACTCTGAGACTTATGTGCAAGAAAATTTGAACTATTGTGATATTCTGTAATAAAGTTGTTCATTATCTTACTAATGAGACAATGGCTGAACCGCTTAGCATAGAAAGGTGACAGCCAGGTGAACAGGGAGGCTTTCATCAATAATTGTGTATATTTGGAGGGTTGATTATGAAAAAATAAGAGGGAGAGGAAGAAGACAAAAATCAAATTACAAAATCCTGATCAGAAAGTGAACACAGTACTGGCTTGTAAATAAACCAAGAAAAAACAAATCAAACATTCTTCTATGCTATGGAAAGGATATTTAAAACAAACAAAATCATATATATAGTCTCAAGAACTAACTGAAACAGAATGAATCCTTAGCAGATTTCTTCTAAGAAAAAATACAGTACATCCTGACTCACAAGACAGTATTTGAAAGGATAATTAAAGCAGCTCATGATGAGAAATACTGTATAAATAGAGACAGGGGACAGAAAAATACTGTACCCATAGAAATGTTGTTTTTTATTTTCTGTGAAACCTATAAAATTTCCACTCATTTGTCATCTCATTTTGTTTCAAGGAGTTACACTTGTATAAATAATTTTATTAAGCACATTCAGAAAAAACCTCCCTGCAACAGGAACAATGCATCAAGCTGCATCTCACAAGCTACGGGAAAATTATTTTCAGGCACAAGAATATATCCTACGAAACACCTTCCCATCAGGTTATTAGCATAAGTATATTGGAAAGAGACAGAAAATGCTTAGTTGGGACATGGAACAGAAAAGTATTTAAGCACTGTCTTAAGTACGTTTCTGGATTGGGACCTGAAGTTTAACTTTTTTTGTTGAAGAATTGCATGTTGTTGTGGGACCTTTGTAAAGCACGCCAAGATTCATCCTGGATTTAAGATAACTTTTGCTTCTGCAGACCTAAACACAAGGTCTTACTGGTGATAAATGTCTCCATGATTTGTTAGCTCCTCTGTAAGCGTGCAACGTCTCTTAGTCCAAAGAGACAGAAGAGACCCTTGGGCCAGGCTTACTGCTCCTCAGAGTGGGTTTTAGCAGAGCAATGCTAGGTCCTGATTCAGAAACTCAGTGCAAATGATGCTAAAGGCAGGCAGGCAATAATAGAGAGAGAGAACAGCTTGTCCCCCATTCTAACAGTTGTGGAAAGCAGCACAAGAGTCAGAGTACCAGACTGCTTCCTTCTGCAAAGGCTGGATTTGCAAAAGCCCATTACAGCAGGCAGCCTAGGAAACTGCAAAAGAAGAAAGGGAGTGCATAAACGATGATGAAATTGGCCTAGAGCTCTTTGACAGAAAATATGCCATTTTCTCCAGCCCTGCTGGAAGGAATATTTTCCCTTTGGTTTAAAATTAGGCTTCAAAGCCTTGATATTTGTAATGCATAGCCCCATTAAGATCGCTTAACTGTCACTCAAAGAGATCCATCCTCCTGTAATGTCTGAATATTCGCATGGGTTTTCTGACATCTTTCCCAAAAGGCCTGGGTTCCAGATGCTCAGGCTGGCAGGCAGAGGCCAGCTCCAGCCGGGATTACACCCTGGTTTACAGCTGTGCTCCTTGAAGGCAGAGCTTTAGCTGCCAACCTGCACTGTGGGGCTGGGCACTGCCCTGCCAGGGGCACACACGGAATAACTTCCCAGAGGAATTTTACTAAGTGCCCTGTCGTTAGCCTGGGAGCCCATTTCAGCGGTGACTGTTCTTCTGGCCACCCAAGTATCTAATGGCGCTTCACCAAGCTGTAGCTGAAATCTGAAAATATACATATGTTTTTTAAACACAACTGTGCTTTAATTCCTTTTAACTCTGCAGACAGCACCCAGCTGTTCTGAGCTAATGGATGTTACTTCCATTGTAAGATTGCTTGAAAATATAACAGATCATATAATGGCAAACGAACAAATACATTTTTATCAACCTCTGAAATGAGTCATTTATCTTCTGGGCTATGTACTGAATCATGACACCAAATGATAAGTTTTATCTCTTTTACTGTCAAACTCAATCTCAGTCAAGCCCCAAATTGCTGAGAACACAAGTGAAGAGTGAGCTTTATTCCCGACTGAAAATAGAAGAGAGGCTGGCTAGCTGGCCTTTCTCTAAGTGGCTTTAATCTTTGGGAGGTTTGGCTTAAATGAAAACGTATGGCAGTGTCATCCTCCAACAGTCAAGCACAAGACCCCGGCACAACTCCACTGGCTGGGAAGGTTATCAGAGAGCAGAGTGCCTGTCTCCCCTCTCTGCTTTCACCTCCTTACTTTTCCTCGAAAAAACATTAAGTGTTCTCTAGTCACCCAATCCCACTCGGCTATTCAGTTAAACACATAAATTTCCTTTTATTACCTCTTTTAAACAAATCCAACTTTCCATCATACTGTACAATTAAAACTTAATTTTGTGTTAATCCTTGATAAATGATACCTAATATAAAGGTTGACCCCTTGGAACAGGCTAACATTTAAGGCTTTGATGAAAACCAAGTACTTATGACCTATAAAGCAACAGCTGTAATATCTTCACTTAACTCATGGATAGCTGGCTCATTTAAAAGACATTTTATTACAGAACTCAATAATTTCCTTCTGAATTATTTCAGAAAGATCACTAAAATTTGATAGTGACAAAGGTACCCCATACTGACATCCTAAAAATGACTATTCACATTGAAATAGAAGCAACACAGCAAACATGATTTTTAGGTGTGGGGTGCAGTCCCTGGTACCAGCCATCCCAGGAAAGACATTTCAGTAATGTGAAGTTGAATTGGCACTCTTGTGGTGATCAACTTAACATCTACAAAAACTCCTCTATCTTAAGGTAAATATATTTTTAAAAATCAAAGACCACTGACATGGAAGTAAGAGCCTGTGGCAGAAAAGGAAGTGAAAGAAGATTTATGGTGGGCTAATTTCATTTGAAATAACCTGTTTTCAGCCAGCCAAAGAAAACAGAACCCAAAGGAAATTTAGAGGAAATAACCTTTGGGTCAATTTGATATCTGTTTCACTATGTGTGAAGAAGCATCCTTCACAAAACCTGCACCCTCTAGTCATAGGAGAACGGATAATCAAAAGTAATGTGGATGAGAAATTATTGATTGCCACCCCCAACAAAAATGGACGGTCATGGCTACCATCTAACACCTGCAGGCACCGCACTCCCCGACCAGCCTGTCCCCGGTGGGAAGTGCCCTGGGGCTGTGGATCTCAGGGAGATCACCGTGCAGACACTGCTCCTCACAGCAGCATCCCTCCCTCTCCCCATCAGCTCTGCACCCCGACTCACCTCCTCGCCCGGGGCTTGCTTCCCCTTTCCTCTCTCTCTTTTCCCAGCCAAGACAAGCACGTACCAACCCCGTGCCTCAGCAAAAGGGACGCTGTAACACCAGCCTGGCAGGCAGCTGATGCTAAGCATGGACAGACCCAAACTGATTATTCCTAAGAATCCACAGGTTTGTTGCTGCACGAGGCTGACTGATGGATGGGGTGGGGGGATTAGCTTCTAAGGGACACAATCTCTGACTTTTCTGTCTTCGATCAGCACTATTCTCCACACGTACATTTGGGTTTGGAGGCATGAAGGCTCCTTAAAGATTCCGCTCAGAGTAAGAAGCATGGAGGAATCCAGGCATCAATGTTTTATTTTAATGTCACAATTTTAAACTAAGAATATCACTTCTTGTTTTCCTCCTAAGGATTATGAAGTGCTTGGACACGATCTAGAGTCCAAAATATTTTCTGACAACATTTTCTCTGTGTGTTCCTTTACTTGTAAAATGACAAGTAAATAACTTATCTAACTTCTGCCAACACCACCAGAAGAGAAACATTCTCCTGCTAATTTATTTGTTTTTATCTGCCCTCAGTGTCTACAGAAAGCAATGTCACCTGTGATCTATCTCTGTTATAACCTCTTGTGGCAGTCTGTTTTGCATTTTTTGCCATAACCTTCCATACAAAATTGATCTGTCATGAATAATAGAAGTGCCACCACATTATGTATCTCTATTTTATAACATGTGATTCAATATCAAGAATGTTGGCTTTTTAAAAAATCCATACCATTTTAAAATGGCAAACCCCTGAAAATATTTTCAACCTGGATTTTGAGTGCTGCATAAGTTATTGCAAACCTTCTGATTAACTAAATGGACAAGAAGTGCAGATCCACTTCAATGGGGAAATGTCAGAATACACAAAAAAATATTTCAACAAGTCTGTGCAGGAAACACCAAGAAATGAGTAACCTAAAGCAAAAGAAAGCAAGAACATTCCATAAACTTCTAATGAGAAACAGCCAACAGTCGTGCACTTAGTCTGAGATTATGTAAAGTAGCTCTAATTATTGATCTCAGTTATGTACCATGTAATTTTCAATTTTACCTACTTTGTAAGTACTGCTTTATAAAGAGGAAGTAGAGTGTAAGCTATTTTAGGTCTAAGGGGGATAGAATGAACATCTGAAGTCAGGTGCCAGGTTCTGTGTGCTTAAAAGTAACTGTGGGCCAAATTCTCCACTCAGCACGTACAGCAGAACTCATTCTTTCTAAAGATCCAGTCTCAGTTGGGAGACACATTCATTCTGCACTGATCATGAGATATCTACTGAATAAAGCACTTGGGGCTCGAGTACTGAAATTCCATTTCAGGTGATGCCAAAATTGCTACCAGGAAAACCTTTGTTCAAATACAATTTAATCTTGATTGTAGCTACTTTGAGGACAGGATAGGAAGTGTCTCTTCCACAGACTTGCCTCAACTGCATACCTTCTTTTGCATGAGGGGATTCCAAGCCATACCTGACTTCTGCAGGGAAATTCCTAACTCTGTGTAAATGTCCTTCTCCCAGGGCCAGGGCTATGCTTTCAGAAGTATCTCAAATGCCTGTGATTGGGATGGGACAAGACAAATGGGACTGCTCACCCTTCCCTCTAAAAATAACTTACAGAGCAGAAATGGGGGAGTTCACTGAATCAGACTCACTGGGAAAATCCAGAGATCAGGGATCCCACTTTGCATCATCCACACCAGGTCACAGCTGCAGTCTCTTGTCTAGCCTGTGTCCCTGATCCTACCAACTTCGATTTCTTTTCTTCGTGATATCATACCTTCCTCTACAATTGTCTACAGAGCATCCTTCCAGAAGATGTGCAGCTGAATTTATTCTGGCAGAAGAAATTGATCATGGTCAGTCTGTTAAACTACTAAAGAATGAGCAGCATCGCTCTTCCTTTTTCTCTTCTGATTGCTTTTTTTAGAGAGCAAGCCCTGCTTGGTTATCTGAGAAGAGGCCCCTACCCTCAGGAGAGGTTTCAGGCTCTGGCTAATACGTTGCACAGAACTTCTCTACAACAGAAGAAAATAACTTTGGATTCACCTCCCTCCTGTCTTCCTGCTGGCTGGTTTAAAACACATTGCATGGTTTAGAGTCCCATCCTGAAGCAGGACCGTGCTTTCCCCATGACCAGTCAGGAAGCCTGAGGCATTGCAGCCACTCTGAAGCATTTTCCTAGATCTATTTCCAAACTGAGCAAAGCTACACCAGTGTTTGTGAGAATCAAACTGACCACTGCAAACACAGGTTGTAAACACTTGTTTGTACAGGTCCCAGGTAGCATAGACATGATACAAGGAGTTCTAAGAAGCATGGTAGGAGATGAATGTTCAGCTTAAAACCAAAAGACTCTCTTTTACTGTTTCTTTGTCATTTTCTTTTATAGCATCAACAACCCTACTCCAAATCAAGCATGAGTTTTACTTCTGCTGTCTGATAAAGAAGCAGCTGGACTGAGTTTCTTCTATGAGCTCTCACCACCCCTAGACCTCTAACCCTTTCTGCCCATTTCCTTTCTCCTACAACAAGCAGAGGAAGATGGATTTTAGCAGCCTTCTTACTCAGCCCCAGAGTAGCCTCCCGACTTCTCTCACTGCATAGGCAATATCTGCCACCTGAATACTTCCATGCACAGTTGTGAACCTGATTTCACCAGGCACTTAACACATCTGTTCTTTCAGGTCAGGTGCAGAAAAACTACCAACCTCCCTCCCCACAGCAGATTTCCAGTCAGCACTGAGCTCAGTCCAAGGAATTGCACATGTGAATTATGCATACCAACGGGCATATATTTTGGCACAGTAGTTTAAAAAGTCAAAGAAAACATGTAGAGCCTAAGGTCATTGCTGTTGTAAAGCAAGCTTCAAAGATACCCATCACAAGTCACAGAATAAACAGCAATGGAACTTGTCCTGCCTAAAGAAAAATGAAAGAACAATGATTAATACGTTGTAATGGACCTTTT
Source organism: Calidris pugnax (assembly GCF_001431845.1). Lineage (NCBI taxonomy): Eukaryota > Metazoa > Chordata > Aves > Charadriiformes > Scolopacidae > Calidris > Calidris pugnax. The sequence continues at coordinate 1,987,402 of NW_015091280.1, read as the reverse complement.
CATCCTTATCACTTCCAGACTGTGGAATGTTATTTCTGGCACTGAGATTCGTGGTCAAGTATGAAGAGTCATCGATTGGATAAAGTGTTTGATTTAGCCCATTTTTATTCTATTACAGAATGACAGAAAGAGGTTTTAGACAGGAATAAAATCAATAGGGGGAAAAAGCAGAACTTGGCAAAATAGCTATAGCTTGAAATAAAATTATATATTTGTGATGTTGAATTTTAGGGTAAGGATTAATTTTAAAAAAAGGACTGGAAATCTACAGCCAGGCATCAAATAAGTATGAATAATGACACATTTTTTTTAAAAAGTTTCCTTTATCCTTATCCTACACCCTCCAAAAAAGCTTTGCAAACTGGTGGAAGCAGCACCTTTGACTTGACTTTTCTTACAAGAGTTCCTCCATGGAAGTGCCAAAGCAGCAGGCAGCATCTCTGCTGGTCATTCTGTTTCCCTTCTCCTTATGAGACTTGTGTCCCATGAGACACAGGATCCTGGCAGGTCTGCACTGCACCCCTCCCTTCCCAAACAACAGGACATGGTACTTAACGCCCCCCCCACACAATCCATGGAGAGGAGATTATCTTGACCACAGAACTGGTACAGAAGAGGGGCAGGGGATGAATAGTTTACATGTGCAAAATCACAGTAACACCTGACAGGCTGAGGCCAGATTTCTAGTCATACATCTGAGGTTGAGAATGTTCCCTTCCTCTCAAAAAGTTATTGCAATTTATGTGAAACAATATTACAAGGTCCAGGGCAATATTAGGGCCTCATAATGCTATACACTCCACATACCTGCAGTCAGGCACTTTACTGCCTTGAAATGTTAAAAATGGATTTTTTAAGGAAATTAAATTAGGGCAGTGGTAGAGGAAGTGCAATGTTAGTTGCAATACTCTAGGACACTTCTCACTACCATTTATTAAATAAGAACTCTCTGTGAGACATGTTCTGTGCCACTAATCTACACAGAGTTAACTGACTGACCACTTGTGCACAGCACATTACAGAGGGTTCTTGAGGTAGGACTTAAATGATTCTGGAGACGATTCTGACTTTTCAGATCACCCCCAGAAGAGCATTCCTTTTGGTATGGACAGATTGGCAAGAACCAAGTTAACACTGGATATTCCTCACACTGAAATACAGGGTGGGAGGATACGATTTCACCTAGAAAGGAGTCTATCTGTAGAGAAAATCAAGAGAAGTAAAAGTAGCATAATTCCATTAACAAAAAAAAAATCACAGCCTGGTTATGGTGACTAAGGTGGCATGGTCCCTGTGGCAGGCAGCATTCGTTGTCTTAGGGACAACTCTGCTTTGTCCATGCAACTTCTCCCTACTAAATGTGGGTAGCACAACCACACAATGACTTTTTCTCCCAGCACTCCCTAATGGGGGCTTTCTCTCCTTGTCTTCCCCCTCCCTTGCACATCCAACCAGGACCATAATGCTTTGGCATGGAACCAGCAAGGTAAACACTCTGCCAAATGTCAAGATCCTCAGGAAGAGTCAACACAGGCTTATTCTTCCTTCAGTTCTGTGATCAAAACTTCCACTGGGAGTCTGATAAGGCAAGCAGACTGTTATTGTTAAATACAGCGAGTACACACAGCGTAGATTAATCTCCACTTTACTCCAGGGTAACTGATAGCCTGAGTCAAGTTTGAGAGATAGGAAAATTAGTTTCTTTCTTTGCTTAATATTACATTAAGTTTCTTGTTCATCAGAACAGGAATGCAGCTCATGGGGAAAAAACTACTTATTCATAACTTAAGGAAGGGGATATATGACAAGTGGTAAAGTCACAGGAAAGGGTGGAGAGTACAAATATCCCATCAGTTGAAGAGAGGAAGGTTTCTAGTGAATGCACAGAAAATTGTCCGAAACTGGAACCACTCTGAGGCAGAGACACATTTGAAGGTCAGAAAGGACTGCTTTTGCCCTTTCTTCTAGACTGTACCTCAAAGCACTGAGAACATTTCATTTTCCTCCATTTAGTTGTCTTCATTAACTGAATTTCCCCGTACACAGAATCCTCTGTCCTGAGAGCTCACTGGACAATCTTCTACCTCTTAGCCACATGCTCTTCCTAGGTGAGAGGAGAGCTCAGAGGAGCCCTGCAGTTCCAGATACTCAAAGGTGAGCGAAGCCCAGACACAGCTCTTTTCCCTAGGATGAAATGGCTTAGTCTCTTTCTACTGCATTTGCTAGTGATTTTCTGCCATCCTCCTCCCCCCTACGCTTCTCCTTCCACCCTTTTCCAGCCCCTGACTTCCAGTTGTCCTTTACTGGGGGTCAGGGAGACTTGAAGGGGCGACACTTTGCCCTGCCCCAGCAACTGCATAGGTAAATACCACCAGTCTTTCCTCAGACCACATAAGAGTCCATATCACGGGCTCTTTTCTTTGTGCTCCAAGGCCAGGGCCAAGGACAAACCGCTGCTTTGTAAAATGGAGACACAGGGGAGAGGGGGGGGGAGAGGGTAAGTCAAGCTCTTATTGAAGTCAATGAGCAGGATCAAACCACTAATCTGGGTAAACAAAATACAGAAAATGACATTGATTGCAGATTGGCTTTAACAATGAATAATTGCGCTTTGATGTGCCCATAAATGTGATAAAAATCAAGGCAATATATTCAAAACAAAATAAAAGAAAAAACACAAAGGGATATTTTACAACTAGGCTCCATTACCATCTATCCTAACGAGATTAAGTAGTAATTGCTGTGTCAAGAAAAAATATAGTGGGCTCAGTGAGTGAACTATCATGATAGGATCCCATAGTATTATAGGCTCAGTTCTAGCTGGAGAGCAATGATAGGATTTTTCCAGGACTGCACAACCAATTTTTTTTTATTTTTTATTTTTTTAGTATCAAAGGCCTTTCTCTGGAAATGTAATTCTTAATAATAAAAGCATTCCTCTTTAAACATAACTGTAAGCCCTGCTGAAGCTAGCTGCAGGATTTTCATTCTTTCACTTTAGTAGAAAAGTATCTTGAAATCAGTAGTGGTTTCAAGCAAGCTTTTCTGGCCTGTTTTCTCACAGAGGATGCAAGGTTTCTAGTAGTGGGTTTTTTTTAAATCATTGCACTTGATCATGTCAAAGTGCAAACTTCAGTACCCTCTAACTAATGAATAATGGATAAATATAGTTTGCTAAAGTTATTTGAACTTGCTATTGCCCTAAATGCAAGTTCCCTAAATGCCCTAGAAACACGTTTGTTTAGGCTTATGGGCTTCATAGAGTCTTTAAGAACCAGTCTCCAATACCATACTAGAATTCAACAGAAATTAAGCAATTACACTTTCAAGGTATCTTTGAAAGTTTGTGCCTTAATACTTTCTTGGACCTATACACTGAGTATAAGGTGAGCAAAGGACAACAGCTGAACTGATACATTTTCTATACCAAGAGAATACTACCTTTCTTTGTCATAACATTAAATCGCCTTAAGATAAAAACAGCAAGTCTAGAATTAAATAGCAGGGAGAAGAAATTCACATTTCCTCCTTGATCGCTTTGTTACTGAAATCCTTTAGGCAGATGGGAAAATAAATTGCAACTTTCTGAGACACTTCCATGTAGAATAATCTATTCCACAGAAGGCTTGGTGATAATATTAATGAGTGGTGATGTTCCTTACATCAGCAAAGTAAATGCATTTTGACAGTAATAGAATGATCTCTCTGGAACACGGAGATGGACACTAGTTGTAAAGCTCACCTTAAGACATATTCTAACAGCCCATTTGTTTGAGTCCTGCATGTTGATACAGCGTCAGCGCAATGTAAATGTGGAACACGTTTCCACCGGTAGCTAGCTTCAGGCAGCAGAAGCAGTTTGGAACAGAAAGGCCTGAAGAAAACAAAGAGAGTCGAGCTGGTACAAAAGATGAAAATGGAATTTAGGTTTGGTCTTCCTTATTTGAGGGACCAAAGCAAGTAAGCTTTGGTGACAAAAGAAAATAGAAGAGGAAAGAAGCAGAGACTGCCGCTTTTGTTCTATTAACTCAGCTGGCACCGATGAACTCACCCCTCGCCCATTTTCCTGCTGGCTGCCTCTAAACAACTGTACTTGACAAATTACGTCAGCAAGTCAAATCTCATGCCTCGTGCATGAGGCTCCATCATTTGATCCAGTGCAGCTGCTGCAGGTTTTGTTCCCATCTGCTTCTTGCTAAGGATCCATGAGACAACAGCCTTGACGCTGGCATAAGCAGTGGTCTGCCAAGAGCCACCACGCTGTGTGGTGGTGAAACCCAGCACTTCTGGGCTAGGAAATGCCATGTGAAAGAAAACCAGTCTCCTTATTTCTCACTGTAGTCCCTTCCTCATCGTGTGACCATGTCTGCTCTGTTGTGGAAACTCACCCGGGGAATATCACCTCTGGGAAAAATAAGCACCAGTGTCCTCTTGGGGATCTGCCTCACATCCCTTCCAGGAGGTGCTGCACTACCTGTCCTCACTCTCATACCTCCAAAAAACAAGACTTACAAACTGCTGAAGTCACTCATCACAGACCGCACAGGAACAGCTACAGGCAAGCTAGCACTCAGATTATAACAGTGCCATAAGTGCAATTTAAAACACAGCAAATTATAACAGCTTCTTGCTTATTTGTTTTAAGACAGGTACTTCATGATAAAAATATCACGGACAGACTAAAAAGCCAATGTGCCTCAGTACAGTCAGCAGTGTGGCATAAGGTGGGTGAAATATAGCTAACTGCCACAGTTGACACAACCAAGAACTGTAAAATTATTTGGGAAAAAAACCCCACCAAACAAAAAACCCCCTAAAGATTCAGGGTCATCACAATGGCTAACAAAATAATATTCATTTTTGGTTATCCTAAACATTCATAGTTTCATATATACTTTTTCCTAAGACACTTACATGATTTTCTATTTTTATGCACTGGTAATTGGAGTTTATGATTTACATATTACAGTGCAGTAAAATCCAATTATAGCAAATCTACAGAGAGGCTGTATTTATTTCAGGAGAAGATACTGAGGAACCATGTCAACATGTAGCAACATAATGACCTGCTCACTTTCTGGCTTTCATGCAAAACATCGTAATGATTAGGTTTCAGACACTGCACGAGGATACTTAAGGATGAGCTATAAAACCATTCCACATCTGTGTTTGTTTTATTAGCAGAACCATTTCTGGGAAAAACAGGAAAGCAAATGCTGATCCAGCTGCTAATTCTGGATAACTCTTTTATGTCACTAACTGCATTACCAAACGCTACTTCTTGTAATCCTTTCTCCATCTCCTCCTTTCTCAATTAAGTATAAATTTCTTGTCATTTCCCCCATCAGCGCTGAAGCAGAATTATAACTACTGTTAATTGCATAGGTTTTACGTTCCATGTAAACTCAGTTATGGAGAAGATGGTTTGTCGATGGTAGATTGACAGGTGATATATAATGAGAGAATGAATAAAAAATAGCGAGTTCATACCCATTCTTAGCTAGGCCAGGATGGAAGAGAGTAAAATACATTTTTTTACAGATAGCCGCTGAGTTCATTGATGAAATGATCACAAGTGACAATCACCTTGATCTGAGTGGAGCTGCTCATACGCAATTGCTGCTCAAGACCACAGCTACTACTAGTGCTCATCAAATCTCAAACTCCAAAGCTCTGTTTCTCACTGGAGCAGTAATGGCAAGTCACCCTGCATGCATAATTTTAGGCAGGTAAATTCAATGGGACTATTAAGTCTGCTCTGAATTAAGATATGCTTAGTTGATTTTCTGACAGACTTTGTGTGAGCTGAGATTACCAAAGCTGCTGAGAAAACATGGGGATTCAACACCCCAATTCATTTTGAAAACTTGAGACTAATGACCTGAGTATTTGAAATCTTTCCTTCCTTGTGAATCTGGTGGCTTCAGGAAAATATTTTCACATGCTACTGTTATATTTTTTTACACCTCTCTCATCCTTCTTCCACAAAAAAAAAGCTGGTGTGATTGTTCTTGAGTCAGTCATTGTAACAAGCTTGTGCTTGATTAATTAATAACCCCCATAAAGAGTAATCAGGGAAGTATGCTACTCCCCCTCCCCTATTTGAAAATTGCAGTTCAGTGTCGGCTGACTGCAAAGCCAGATTGAACAATGACACTTTGAAGTCGATAACTCTCTGTGCTCTATTCCAGAGTAGCAAAATTAATCATGTTGCTCCTAAAAGCTCTCTTGTATCTTTAAAGTATCAGAAAACATACAGCATTTTGAGAAAACTAAGTGCTGTTTCTCTCTCTCTGCCAGTAGCTTCCCTTCCAGTGTCTTGATAAAATAAAGATCCTGTAACAAAGGCAATGAGGGAGCATCTGTGGCAGGATTTGCTAGCACTTGGGAACAGCTGCGTGCACTCTAACTTCATACACTTTTCCCACTAAAACTGTGCATAACTGAAGGTGATGCAAATAACAATAAAGCTTGCATTCAGGGAGACTGTAATATCTTTGTAGACAGATATATTTTTCTTCCTGAGACTGATGAGAAATGACTATAAAATACAGACCTGCTTCATTTCTATTACAAAAAATCAAACCCAATGCTGCCAGCTAACCATTAACTGAAAAATAATGAGAGCTAATGAAATAGCAAGAGTCCAGATCTTTCAGTGCTCAGACAGGTCTCTTGAGGGAACTGAAAATGAATTAGCTGAGTTTGACAGCAGAAAAAAAAAGCAACTAAGACACTGGAAGGTGGGGACGAGGTTGTCAGAGAAGGAGCAGAGCACAGATTGACAGACAGCCATATATGAAAAAGAGTAATTTAGGGGTTAGAGAATAACTCAGAAAAATGTTATAATAGTTAGAAATCATTTTAGAAAAGTAGTGCTAAGCAGAGTCTTTTATTCCAGCATTAGGACTATTCAATGGCCCTGTATCATCATGAAAAGGGTCAGAACAGATGATCATAATGGTCCCTTCTGGCCTCAAAATCCATGACTTTATTAAAACCATCCAGACTATATGCTGCTCCAATTCTGTGTCCCTATGTAACTCAGCAAGTGTTCTTCCTCTTCTGTGTTAAAGTTCGTCCTACAGAGTTCTTAATACCCCACTCCAGCTGTTTGCTGGTACATAGGTAACACAATGGTCCCAACAGATGGGCTTGGACCACTCAGCTGCTTAAAATAAAGGTCCAGCAAAGACTGTGAAAACTGATACAAGGATCTGTGGGTTATAAGCATTTAAATCTAGGACTCTCTCATGTTAACCCTGCTTTGTGCAGAGGATGTGAGTAGATGAGCTCTAGAGGTCACTTACACCAGGATTTTTCTAAATATCTTGGCCAAGTCCTCATGACAGGAGCAGCTAAATGAATTATATACTTCTCTATTTCACCTGAAAGTGATATCACTCTCTCCAGTTGTACTTCTGCATTTATTCAAAACTGATCAAACCTGAACAGTTAAGTACCTATTGCTGGACAAAGCCTGGTCAAGATCCAAAGGCAGACAGAGCAGCATGCCAGTCCTCTAGAAGATGCCCCTTCCACTAGCCACATTCAGAACAGCTCCAAGGAATGAAGCCTTCACAAAACCTATCTGTATTGCCTTTGTTTTAAAAACAAACATGGTCAGAGGAGAGGTACTATCATTGCTATCTGCAGTTTATACAGCAGGTGAGTAGTTAGAGGACTTGCAGGACATGGATGCTAAGCCAAGATCTCACATCTCCTCGGAGAGCAGTGTAATCCCCGAACGACAGGCTGAGAAAGCTTCATTCCCACCCCAGAGGCTGTGGCACTGTGCAGAAGGAAATGGTGCAGTTCATGGTGTCAGATGACATGGAGGATGGAGCAGGGTCCTGTTATCAGGGCCCTCAATTACTTGGGGCAGAATCACGTGTTTTGATGCTTGGGTTTGAATGGTTGGTGCACTGAGAAAACAGAAACCGGGGCCAGGACATGGAAAAACAACTCCAGTTGTTCTGGCTCTATAGAAGGACATCTAATAAATATCTGTGACAGAAGTCTGTCATTTCTAAGATATCTGGCTCTAGGCAGGACAGCAAGAGTCCAACAACCAGAAAAAGTATGAGTCTAAGTCTAGCTTATGTTAAAACACTAGTTAGCTCCAGGTATTCTTGATCAGAGCAGGCTCTGCTTTGGATGGAGATGCATGCAAGGAGGCATATATGTTCAAATTAACAGATCCTCCCTAGCAGAGTAGCTGTTTGAGAACAGACTGAGGCCTTGGAAGAATCAGCTCCTTCCAAGAAAAATAAAAGGAGTATCGAACAATACAGTGAATACAAATCTCTTGGATGAGACCTGAGAAGACTAAAAAAGGCAGATCGTTTCAGCTTGACCTTTTGTTGTACTTTTGATTAGAGAAGTAGTTTACATTGATGTCTTTGGTTAATAATATATTCTCTCACTAATGGGGCTCATTCACTGCTTTTGTAGTGCCTACAAGGCACTGCATTTCAATGATGTGTACAGCATGTGCTCATAAAATGCATTACGGTCAGTTTGATTAAGAAATGATATAGATACACAGGGCTACTCCTTGTTTATGACACATGCCTCAGTCCGAGCCTATCTGCATCTGAGTCTCTGAATTCCTTGGGAACAGTTGAGACCATTAAACAAAGATCAGAAACCCTCTTGCAGCGTACAGGGAGCAAAAAAGAGAAAGAGTAGGTGTAACCTCCTTTCAGAATTACTGCCCCATGAAATAGCCATATTATGGCTATTTCAGTAACTCCTCTACCCATGGCAGTTTCATGCTTATTAGAAAAGTCACGGAAATAAGCTCAGCACCTTTTATTCAGATTCACAGGTCAAGTCATCTTAGCTAATTGAGAGTCCACCTGGATAATCTACTTGAGCACTTTATTATGATTTTGTACAAAGCTATCAGATGTTGCTTCTGAAGAAGACAATTGCAATAAAAAACTGAAATAAAAACCTAACTATTCTGTTTAACCACTTACATACCTGCATGAGATTGCTATTTCCAACAGATCTTGGAATTAGCTGATAGTGCCATATCCTCTACTTGGGAGATTCCAGTTAAGAGCTAGTGGGTATGCCATCTTGGCATGCACAGTGTTTCCAAGGTCCAAGTGGGAAAAGTTCTCCTCCCTGCCATGTGTTCCAATAAAATGGCAGGGTGATTTCAGTCTTTGGTCCCTTCTCAGCACAAAAAACCCAGGGATTTTTACAAAAGGGAAAAACAGAGGGAAGAGAAGACAAGACACACGATTTGCCCTGTCTACAGTGCACTTGTAAGAGAGGTGCAGAAGGAAGGTGGAACCATTACAGTGATCCACATATGGTGCTGTTATGACCAGCCTGCTTTCTAGAAACCATCGCTTTCCAGTTGTGCAATGCGCTTAGTGCCTTCTCTACATGGCTTGCAATAATTTCTGGAACTGACATCGTTGGAATTTATAGTGTTTAAAAATAGCGGGGGGGGAAAAAGGAAGATAAGATGCAGAAGACTTAGTCTATCCCTGGTTTGCCAAAATGGTAGAAATCTCTATGATATCTTGCATTCCCAATCCCTGAAATTAAGGCCTGCCATCACTTATTTGTTATCTTACCTGGCAAATAAAATAGCATTTACTTTTAAGAGCATAAACGTGAATGGCAGCATCTGAGATAAAGCAACATCCTGGGGTTTCCAAAGTTCCTTTGAAAGAAGGACCCAAAATATGAGCCAACTCATACATATGAGGTGGCCTGCCTTTCCCCCAAAGCGCTCCCTGCAGGGAATTGCTACACACAGGGTAGAGAACATGCACCCCAGAGCGATTACTGCTCCTCCTCCCTGCTCCCCTCTTTTTGGAGCACGGCCATGACTTGCCCTTTCCAAGAGAGCTTGCAGGATGCCAGTACAGACTCAGAACAGTATTTCAGCCAGAACAGGACGTATGGTAGATTTGAAATTCACTGCCAGAAGAAGGAAAAAATAAAAAAGCCAGAATTATTAAAAGTTATTAATTTTGCCTCATGAGTACAATTACTAATCACTGGGGGAAGGGGAGAACAGAGTGAAAGAAAATCAATGATTATCAGCCTGCAACATGCGGATAGTTTCCACCCTCACAATTAGAGAGGCTGTGCCAATACTTGGTCTGGCATTTGGGTCAGCTGACACGGAGTCTGAGGTTTAGAAATGTCAGCATCTGTACTGGCGTAAGCAGCTTTCCCCTTCATCCTTCGCCAGGCATTCCCGCCCTCGCACCGTCCCCACAGCTGCCATACTGCCACAGGTTTTGGAGCTCTTTGATGATAATTTTAATCTAGATCATTTCCTTATCTGGTTTCCCAGGCAGCCCTGGAGACAGTTGCACCAGTACAGACAAGGGGGATAAATAAGACGACGACTAAATTATTATTTGTGGGGGGAAAAAAAACCCAACCAACCAAACAAAACCCCCAGTTACCAGGGAACAAACCTAGATTTACGTGAGGGAATTGCTGCCCAAAATTTTTATTAAATGTTTATGTTGAACATTTTGAATTAATACTAAAGAAGTTTCATTGTAACAGTTCCAGGTCATTAGATTTGAAATTATTACTGGGAAGCACATCCAGTTTGCACCTCCCTAGCAAAAGCACGCTGAAGTTAAGGAACAGTTCTGAGAAAGTTGTTTTCCCCTTTAAAAAGACATTTGTTTTAATAGGAAGTTAAAAGATTATAAATAGTGCAGCACAAATCTTCAGTGCAGGAAAGAATCAATGCAAAATCTCAGATAAGGTCTGCAAATTGCAGTGATCTGTATCAGGGACAAGTCCCACTTGCTTTTACACAACAGCCTTATTGACAAAAACAGGATTTCTCCTGTGAGAAAAGGGGATTCCAGATCTTCGTTTAGAATATATATAATTTAGTAGAATATATAATTAATATATATATATATATAATTTAGTAGTATAATTTAGTAGAATATATAATTAAGATTTTATTGTCTTTGAATGTATCTATCAATACATTTATCCCTGCTGGACTCTTTCTTAGAGATTCCAATTTTCAGCAACCTCGAGACCTTTCAGTGTTCCCATTGACCTTAACGACAGCAGGACTGGATTCCTCTATAATTAGACATAATAATGCAGCGAAGCCATGCTAGAAGTGGGAGCTGCATGTTTGTTCCTAGGCTAAATTCAGCAAGGGGAATCTGACATGCACACGGACAGAAAGCTCTTTTCTTAAGGATATCAGGCATTGCAAATAATAAATTCTCAGTCAAACAGCACAGACTGAATGCTGGCCCCCAGGTGAAGGTGGTAGGAAACTAGCAGGCATCACATGTGCATGTCAGGTTTTTTTTACAGTGCCACAATACTGAAATCATGGAGGACTCACAAACAGACCCCTTGGAGCTAAAATGAAGGTCAGATGAAGACAAAGTAGAGACCAGTTTTGTGGTTTAACTTGAAAGAACAAATTCTAAAAATTAAACATGTATATATAACAACTTTAAATATTTCAGAGAAAACCTTTTCATACAATATTAATGTTTTAAAGAGCCTCCTATGATTATTTCCACTAAATAAAAATATCAAAAAAAGGTCTCCATCTGAAACAAGTTCTGAAACATCATAAATAAAAATGCATTCATGGTGCTTAAAGTTCTACCTTAATACAAAAAGAGAGGAAATGCTAATGAAGTACGGTCTGGTCTACGGATAAAAATACCATCTTGCTAAAGTAGTCTTTATTTCTCTATCAAAAGTACATGTGGCTCTGTGCTAATTCCTGTTCTCTCTGCTAAAGGAACAAAGCACAATTATTGCTAGAATTTATTTCTAAATAAAGATGACTTGATAGAGATGCAGGATGCTCAGCAAACCACATTTCAGAAAATAACTCAAATCACTCTGGTTTTACTACCTTTTTTCCTCTCTCAGCTTAGACTGACAAAACATTTCCCAAGACGACAGTGGAATACAAGGTGATATTTAGTTAGATCTAACTCTGTCAGAGCTGGCATCTGCTTCCATTGACTTTAGCAAAAGTGCTAACTAATGTGCAATTTAACCTTAACATACAAAGCACGGTGCTCACATTGCATAAGCCCTGGAACAATGTTTAGAGACGGTGAGGCTGATTTACAGTTAAACAAAACACCCGAGAACCCAAACTGGTCTCCCTCTGGGGCATTACTGGGTAACCAGATGTTTGACGGTTAACATTTGTACCCACAGATTCGCTGCCTTAAGAATCTGGTCCCAGATGTTTTTGTACAGTATACTTCAGACTAAGTTATTTTAAAAATGTCTCTGTTCCCTATGAGTAAAGCCTACAATCATCTGTCAATAGCATGAAAGAGTTCTTTTTTGTGTGCATTTGCATTGTTTAATTAACTTTATTCAATATACACAACATTCCTCATGCTGTGAGATATATGGGAGGTAAATCAGTACAAGATGGCAGTTCTTTGTCTGTCCTGGAAAGGCAAATTGCTTCTCTCAATTACAGTTTTTCTTCCTCGCTGGACCAATACATACAACTAAGAATTAACTTGCTGCAGATGTAAACACCATTGTGCATCCCCAGTGGGTTCTCTGCCCAACTCCCAAGATTTTGGGTTTAGTCACCACCCAGGTACAGAAAGCAGAAGCCATTGTCTCTCACCATCTAATCAAGGTAATAATTACAGGCAGTGGATCTGGAGCTAAGGAGAGGAAAAAGGCTTTTCAATCACTGCCTCTGCATTTCAATCGAAGCCCCATGCTGTACAACACTGGAGAACAAGGTGTAAATCAGCTTAAGAACATAGTTCTGCATTCAATGCGTTGTGGTTTACAGCTCCCAAATGACCTTCATCTATCTTCCTTAGCTGTAGAGGTGTATAATTGAACTAAAGAGAGGCTTGAATAATGAGGTTGAGAGTGGCAGCTCCGCTGCTGTTGCTTAATAGTGTACCAGCCTTGTGCTTTGTTTTCTGATATGTAACAAAATACTGTAGTGGGTCCAATTCTTCAGGGTGACACTTGGTGATAGTCCCTCTTTTAAAATAGAAAAGAGCGGGGGGTTTGCAGGCAAAAAAACTATAAATCTTTGGCTGCAACTAGGCTCCCAAAAATACAATTATATGAACCATTTTCTATTCAATATCTGCTCACAAAAGCTCAGAGAGACAAATTGCAATTATCTGCTCTTCTTTCAGTCATGCAATCTTTCTATTTTTTTAACTTTTCATCTTGTGAAAGATTCTGCTCTCAGCTCAGAGGAGTACAGTGTGACACTTTCCAGCAAGACTTCTGTACTGGGACCTTGCCTTTCAAATAACAAGACTTGTTTTCAGACCATGCTTTTCCTATATTTATGGGTGCTGGAGTCATCCCTTCTCTCCGTTGGTGAGGTTAACATTAGAGGGCTGCAGTCTTTTCAGCCCTTCTAATTCCTCCTCACTACCAGTTCATTACTGGTAACTACACTGGAAAAAAGGTCTAGCAGTCCAATAGCCCTGGATCAATGTAAGATGTCTCCCCAGTCAATCGGCTGTTAAAAAACAAATGTTCTTCTGGTGGCGTTTTTGTTGATTTCATGGACACTAAAAGACTTACTCATGCATTTACAGCACCAATTAATCAGTCAGTCTGCTAACTGCCTCCCTGTTACACCAACAGTACTACAAGTCAGTACAAGATCTAATCCTGAGGAATATGGAGAATGACTCCCAGACGCAGCCCCAGAAGCAACCAGCAGCCCCCAAAGCAGCCAGAATCTTCCATGGACCCACCTGGTGGGAGCTGGGTGACGGAGGCAGCTCTCAAGCCAGAGAGGGAACCCAGAGAACAGAAGAAACGATCAGATGAAGCAAGTGACTTTGGGACACCTATCTTCCCTGGCTGAGGAAGTGGGTTACAACCTACTTTGGTCACGTTTACATCTTGTGGGGAAAATACCCCAGTCTTTGCTCCCAAAATCACCTCTGCAAGACCCCAGGAAGCGCTGTGGCAGTTCTCCCTCTAAAACCTTCATCAGTCCACCTCACATCTGACATATATGACAAAAAAATGACAAATTTTACTGCCTCCAGGATTTTCACTTACTTATTATTTCACTCTCCTCCCCTTCCTCACTTTTTGTTGTTTGTCTGCTTGACAGGGCAAGTTTATTGAGGGTTATTGAGCTGGCATTTTTCTTTTGCAGTGTTCACATAGACCGCAGGAGAGAAGCGCTGCCTCCGAGAGCCCCATAACTAAGCTCTTAGACAATCTGATTTCTTGCAGTTTCATCAACAGCGAGGAAAAGAGGGACTTGGAAAACAGCAAGACTAAGTCCTGTTGTCCAGAATAATGCCAGGAGGTAAAAGTCATTATGGGTTATTTAATGCAGCAACATTTCCTGGAGTGAGAGGCATATACGCTTGAGAAACAGAGTCACAAGGAAAATAAAACAACGGCCATTTCGACATTCCACACGAAAATCTGCCAGACAAAACTGGACTTACAAATCTAAAGCAGATTTAATATATAAATGACCCAGTCTGGCTCTGTAGAAGTCACCATTGATTCCTAAAATACACAGGTCTGAAAGGAAAAGAATTTGACTTATCAAATTCATGTTTTTCCTGGCTCTCGTATTTCAAATTGCCATTCTACCCCATGCTAACTACCTCCAAGAATATTAAATGGCCATTAAATACCTCCAAGAAGATTAAATAGTATGTTAAATTTTCTTATAAAATAGTGGCATCAAAGGCTGCAGGTGTATGAAGTTGTACTGTATGAAGTTGTAAGTACTGTAATATAGAAATGTTTCAGAGATTAAGTAATAGTGAATTAAAGCCTTTAAGGGCAGTCTGAGGTAAGTACTGGCTTAAAAGAGTAGTTCTGCTTATTTTAATGGGCTTTTGTTTGCAAGCAAAAGTTGCTCAGTCCAGTCCTAACTCTTATCTAAAGCACAATTCTGAGCAAACTTCCCTCTTAATGGGGACCTGACTGATGTAACAGTTTTGTTGAGGCTGCATTTTTCCCCCTCAGAACGGGCAGCATCTCTGTGTTAAGTGCATTAAAGAAAGCTGAGAAAATGCAGAACAGCAAGAGTTACAGCTGCTTCTTCACTGTAAGGCAAGTTGACCGATGCAGCAAAGGCTGGTGTCTCATTTGTGATATGGGATGTGGCTTTGCCACAAATCTGAAAAATCTCATTAGAGAGAAAGTAATAAAGGTGGTAACACTGTCCCTTGGGACTCTCAGCCTTTAAATAAGTACAAGAAACCTGTCTAGAAAGAATAAGGTAGGAAGCATTCATGACTTTTTCAATTTCACACCTCCAGTACCTGCCTACATTGGTTAAACACAATACTGCACTCCCAGCCTGATGATCTCCTTGCATTTACTCTGACGACTGACTCGCCTTTATAAGAACTCATCACTGGGTATTATTTGTCAACACCCCAACACTGACACGTCTGGTGCTTCTGCCTGGGAATAACAGAGAAAATGTCACTTTTCTGTCTAATGGCTTATGTTACCCTAAAGAAGTGCAAAGGTAAACTTTATTTACCTTCAGATACCTGCTTTTGAGATAGATACTGCTCTCAGCTCTTCCCGTGTGAGTTTGCTCCAACACCCTTCACTTCAGCTTGAAGGGGTTAGCTTGGATTGACACCAGTTTACCTGAAGCTCAGGCTGTGCCCGTGGGATGCTTCCCATCAGCCCATGGCCTGTGGAGAACTTCAGAGAACTGAACAGAATAAAAGCTCTCATCCTTTCCTTCATCACCACCACCACTCGTCACTATCGCCACCAGCCTCCCACACTGCAAATCTCGAAGATCACAGTGGGTTTCTCAAGATAAACTGTCCATACAAAAGCACTGGAAAGCTACTGGTAAGTTAGGCACACAAGAAAACAAACATACTTGGTTTTGTGGGACTGTACCTTGCACTCAAAAATAAGAGAGAAAGACTTTGGTAATCTTCCTCTCCCCCATGCAGAAGGACCTCAGCAGCCTGCAGAATCCCAATCTTTGGAGATACTGAAATTACCACGAACATGATGATACTGGGAAGGTTTATTCTCTCTTAGATGACTAAATTACTGCCACTACCTTATTACACATTAAGTTTTCAGACAGACTCTTAATTGGTCCAATTTACTACAGTTCCCTTGAACTCAATGGAAAAACCTGAACATTTACAGAGGACATAATTCTTCCCTTTCCTGACAGCAACAGAAGAACAGCACGCACAGAGAACCCGAATTCTAAAATGGAAAACCACTTTGAATTGGCAGAATCAAGGTGGGTATTTTATTGACCTGACTGGTCCTTGGGAAGCCTGTCCAGCTGCAGCAGGCTCAGAGGACGTGTTGCACCCAGGGCAATACGCTAGCCTGTTTGCAGCCTGGCAATAACAATCTTTAGCCTAAATTATCAATACAGCCCCCATATTCAGCACTTCAGCTACACAGGTCACCTTAGCAGGTAGGACGGGAGGGAAAGGGGGCTTGAATTCTAGCAGGCAGCATCCGCTGACTGCATCAAGCGATTTTGCAGCTGTTGCAAGCTGCGCAGACCCGTGAAATCTCAATCAGCAGCCTTGCTCGGCTGGTGAACAGCTGGGTCACTGTCACAGACACACACGTCTTGTTTAGCTGCACCTCACATGAAGATTTTTCATTGTAGAAGTGGCTACCAGAGGCTTGAGAAAGCTTTATATACCCACATATGCTTCTTGTTTGTATGGGGAGAACACAGCAAAGGGAATCCTGGTTCTTGCTTTTTCCCTTGCACAACCAGAGATGTATAGACCATGTCATTGCCTGGTGAGGATTTACAAGCGAAGATGTACAAAAAAAATCTAGTCATCTATATCGGCTGTGGCCAGAAACAGGAGGCATCTCCTGTCACACTGTTCTGTGTCAACCAGCTCACCCTTCTCTGTTCTCACCTCCCGCGTTGCACATCACAGCCAGGTTCTGTGAATGACTGAGCTGCCTTCACTCAAACACAGCCTGACTGTGACACACAAAAAAACCCTGCCCACTCCAGCTGGGGCTGTCAAGGAGAGGATGCCCAGCAGGGTCTGTCCCTACAGCCTTCTTTCTCCCAGTTTTCTATTAAAAAGCTCACACCTACACTTCATCTCTGCCTTACACTGAGGCACAGAAGAGCACTCCTCTTCTGGACATCTCTAGAAGAATCACCATAATCCAAAGCTTCCTGTCTCCTGGCAGTTGAACTCAGTTTCCCCCAGTGAGCAGTGGTGTCCCTTTCAGAGGTGTCCTCTCCCGGGGCTGGAGCCAGGCACCAGGGACCCACACACACAGATGAGCTCCTCTCCTTTTTTGAAGGTGCTCTCCATGTCTGAGCAGAGCACTATTGTGATTTACTGCAAATATCTACATAGGTATGAGGCCACAAGGGATAACGAGGTCTAGTCATTTGAAATAACTAAAATGCCCTCTACCCTGCAAGGTCATCTACGAAAAGAGCCACTGCCATTTGGCAAACTGATCAGGCTTTGCCAAATGCTGAATGCAGGCAACTTGTCAGTCGGTCTGTCTGTTTGTTTTTGTGGGATGGAGAGTCTGACTCGAGTATGGAAGAAAACAGAGAAGAATTGTTATATCTTTCCCTAGGAATGCTTTGAAAATAAGTGCCTTTTGGTGCCTTTTGGGCCTTTCCAAAGGCAAACAAGTTGTTCCTGAAAGGAAGTACCATAAGCACTCTCTGATGATTACATTTCAGCTGACTCCAAAGGTGGCATGAACTCCTCCAAAGGCAAAAGATGCACAGTGCTCTCTGTCCCCTCTTCACACCACTGGACCTTCGGAGGCCAAAAAGGCACCCTGCCCCCCACCTCAGCACAGCCACCTCACGGGCAGAGCGACCAACTGAGCGGGTGCACTGGGCTCAAAACACACCATGGATTCACGACTTACGTCCACATGAGTGGTATCTGGTCCTCTGAACATCCCAGGCTGGTGGAAATGTAGGGAAAGAACAGATGAATAACTGACACCTTTAAAACCATGCTGTGTTGCTCACAACACCAGATTTGGCAGGTCTGGTTAAACTAATATTCCTCTAAAACTGTTGTATGCAAACTTTCTATAAAATTATATATCTGGGAGATTATAAAAGCAACCCACAAAAATAAAAGCAGATAAAATGATGCTACAGCATTAAAAAAGTCTGACTTATCAAGTTAACACCTGAATTGCTGCAAAATTCAGAAACTGGTAGAATCTCTATAGAGTTTTACTTAAAGTCCTTTTCTTGTTTGGAAAATCCATAGAAATAAAAAAGTCCTGTGTGCAAATTTCTCATGGTTTCTACTTCCACTAAAATTTCTAAATAAAGCTTGATTTCCAAATCACGTTCCATCTCTACAACATACTTTCAAATCGAAACCAAAGTTCACGTGATTTTCTCGGGAAGCGCTACCATGTAAGCTAAAGCTGCTCTCAGCACTTGGCAGTGTCTTAAGCTGCACACTTAATTATAGAAGAGAGAAAAAAATGACTTTGCATAATGTAGGCGAGAGTCACATAGCTCTGCATTTCATTCTAATTATAGAAAAATGAGAGATCTGCACAGCTTAAGTGTGGATAGTATGGAGTCCTAATTGTGTTACTTGGGTATTAAGCTGGACTAACCCCATGCTAAATCTTAAGTCCCATATTTTAGCCTGTCTCCCCCTTTCCTCTTCCTGTAATTTGAAGACCTAAGCTATAACCTTGGAGCATCCACACACAGTTAAATATAATTTCTAAAAGCAGAAGGGCCTGAGAAGGGATTTAAATAATTATTGAACCCAATTCTTAATTTTATCTTAAAGAGAGACTGATCAATTTACTATTTTTTGAATGGATAATTACAGTTCTGTGGTAAAGATTTACAGGGCACCCAAACATAGCACTAACACCCCCCAAAACATCCTTAATCTTAGAGTATTTTCTTATTTCCTTTAATGCAGTTTTTCTGCAATCAATTGCACTGAAATCTTCTGTTAAGCCCAGCAAGGCACTAACAGGTCCTGCTGATGGTATTTTCTCACCAACCAGTTTTAGGAAGGAGAGAACAGAGCATTTCTCAGAAATCAAGTGACCCGTCTTTGCTGAGTGTGGATCAAGAGCAAGTCCACCAGAATCACTGGTATAAATTTCTAATTTATACGCTGGTATAAATTAGAAGAGTAAAGGTCAAAGATTACGAAAAGGTGAAAGTTATCAATTAACTCTCAGTGAGTGATTATTTGTATTACAGTAGTCCTTAGAGGCCAACAGAGACAGAGCACCCCTTGTGATAAAAATCAGACATTAAGAAAACTGCTGATACAAAGAGTTTAAATGAATTCACCATTATCAGGATTATCCTGTCTGCACCTCTACCAAATTAAAACCGCAGCAATTGTATGGCTTTGTTTATATTTTCTGAATATTTTCTCTTTTTCACAAAAAAAAACGGACAGTTGTCATGTAAGAAAATGTTTGTCCCTATTTCCAGTGTGTCTGTGCTCTGCCACAGCCAAGCTCCCAGCACTGATCAGGCTGG
This sequence comes from Calidris pugnax, assembly GCF_001431845.1. NCBI lineage: Eukaryota > Metazoa > Chordata > Aves > Charadriiformes > Scolopacidae > Calidris > Calidris pugnax. The sequence goes on along the minus strand of NW_015091280.1, from coordinate 1,967,886 downwards.
TGCAGACCCCAAAAGGAAAACCATTTTGTCACATTTATCCAAGAGCTTTCCAGCTGCTTTCACCCTGCCATAGGTAGTCTCTGTGATGCAGCGCAAATCCCTTTGTATCATTGCTTTCTCTAAGAAATATTAAGATTCAGAGAGTAATGTCATACTGTTATAAAAAACAATGTGTAATATTAGCATTGTGGTGGGAAGCCGAAGAGGAGCGCTCCTAACACAGTATGAACACAGCCTTTGCAGAATGGCACACAGATTTTTGATTCTTATCCACGCTTCTGGTTAGACATCAGTAACACTTCTGAGGTGGCGCGCGGAGCACAATATGAGGATTGAAAGTAGCTGATCTGAACTGATTGTTCTCTGGAGACTAAGCAAACAACTCCATGGACTGGGCTTTCAATACCAATGATAAAAAGTGCAAACATTTTATTCAGCAGACAAGTTTGTGAAGAGGCTGCCACATACATTTGTCAATTGTTAAAATTTCTCACTTAACAGTTCTGCCTCTCTCAAGTTAATATTTTCCCAGTGCAGAGACTGAAAGAATTTAATGATCACAGCGTCCTTTAGATCTTCTGAGCAAACCAAAATTTTTGCCAGGTAATTGGCATCAGCCCCTGTTTACCAAATGCTCTTCAGCCTATAACCAATAAATGATTAACAAGGAACTTCTCAAGTCACTTTCCAGATGTTGTTTATTGAGACATCCTTGCGCTGCAGTGACAAACGGGGCAGAAACAAGCAATGCACAGCTTGGCAAGATCCTGCCACTCAGCAGAATATCCCCAAGGCTGAATAATTTGGGTGAACACCACTGTACAAAGGTTAAATCTACTTTCCTTTATACAAACGGAAATGTGTCCCAGCTGGTACTCATTAGGTTTGAAGAAATGAACACTCGTATTTTCTCAAACCAGGTAGTAGCAACAAGCCTTTAACGCAAGAGCAAAGGGTAACACTTCAGTAGCTCTTACGCTGTTTGATGTGCCTAATGCTTTATTCTCTTCTTGCTGTAGAAGAAATCTTCAGATAGCTGCAAAGTTTGCTTGAATGAGCTGTGAAAAGTTACACTAATAACACAAGTAGGAGGGAGGCTATTTTTTCCGTTCTTTTGCACCTCATTATATTCCTAAAAATAAGAGTGTTGCTATAATGATAATTCCAATACAAAACAATTTATACGGGACAAAGCTGCAGCCATACTGCACCAGCATGAGGATGACTCTGTATTAACAGAAGTCAGAGGGACCCAAATGACCACTAAAACCAGCAATACTTGGTACAGTTAAAATGTCAAAATTCATGGCAAGGGCTGAACTGGATTAGCATGTGTATATGCACAGTGCACATCTGTAACTATTCCGTATACCTGCAGGGTGACAGAGCTCTAACTTCAGAACTATTGTGATGAACATTTTGAAATCCATAAACAATTTTTTTCCCAGACTATCAAATGGGGTGGAATAAAAATATAAAATAAAATAGGCTGCCTATGTATAGACAGAATGAAGGTTAGCAGACCTGGAATAATAAAACTATAATTGGCACTGATCTAGGGAAGAAAAAAAAAGGCCCATTTTAGTGACCAGATTTGCAGGTACAGCATTGCATTAAGATAAGATGTTGACATCTACTAGCTGGTTTTACAAAATTTAAATCTCAGAAGCCTGAAATCCTCCAGAAATTTGCATATTTTTCAGTACCTTATGTTAAAATCTATAATGGTTCAGGCACATTTGAATAACAGACAAAAAGAAGGATAATAGGACCTGTCTGGTTTGGGATTCAATCAAAACCTGGGACCCTCCCTCCGACTGGGCTGTGATTCACTACTCTGCATCAGACAAATAACAGTAACAGTTCCTGAGATAATGAGTGTGTTTCGGCAGCCAGAAAACAGGAGGGAATAGCAACACAGCACAGCAAAAAAGAGCCTCTTCCTTCCCCTCTCCCACACCCTTAGGACTAACGCTTTGTCTATCACAACAGACATCCCTTTACAAGCACTACAAGTGACCTGTGGTGATGCTCTTAACAAACCCCACTCCGAATCCTGTTTCAAATCCCTGTGACCCTACAATAACAAATAAGACTCGGGGATGGGAGAGGCTGGAGTGGCGGGTGAGCCGGTGCATTCCCACTTATCCAGGTGCACCGTTATTTGACTTCTGTCCCCTGTGGTTTCAGCCGTGTACTGGCAGCTCCCCATCAAGTTCACTGGCACTCTCTAGCCCCAGGGGATTTAGGATTTAGTTCTGCTAATCTCTGGATCCCATATAACATTAGATATTTAGGCTGTGATCTCAGGCAAGGATTTGTCCCCGGAGTCATATTAGATTACTAAGCCGCTCGGAAACCAAATAATTAAGGAAATCCATAATGAGGGGTATTAGCTAGAGATGTATTCCATGCCACAAAAAACAACTGAAAGGCACAAAATAATCTTGTTTAAAAGGAAGAAGAATTTCCTTCGAAGTGGCAAAATGGGAGCATCAGCGGGAAGCAGCTGGAGGTTGCCAGACACAGAGCTGGGCCACCAGGCTGACCACGGGGTCGGCTGGATGGCACAGCTCAGCTGAGAGCCTGGCTTTCTGGGCTCAGTGGGGAGATGGTGGTAAAACCTCTGCTGCCCAGACTGAAGCTGGACAAACTTTATTTATCTGTATTCGTTTCCAGCTGTACCACTCTCCTGCTGTAATAGCAGTGTCAGCTTGCAGATAGACAGTGAAATTTATGAGGCATCAGCCTCTTCAAATTTAAGTAATTCAAACACTTGTCCAGCTCCTCTCCATCCAAGTATACACACCAAAAATCCCCTAAACTCCAGTCCTGTCTCTGCTCTACCACAAGCTGCAGATTTCTTCTCATTCATGCTAGTCTTTAGAGGGACTTGCAGGAATCCTGTACTGAGACTTGGCCCTTCTTTCTCATTTTGTTCCTGCAAACCGGCCCCAGGCATAGCCAAGGTCTCCCAGCACATTATTTATCTGGTGACCTCTAGATGCTGAGCCTGATAGGTGATGATTTCACTACAAAGCAGTTAATTAATAAATCAGTTCAGCTTCTTTCCAAATCAGGTACTGACACAACAACACTCTGCAGAAGGGCCTGGAAGAACTGTGCGATAATCTATTGATTACAAACAACCCAAGAGCCATTGTCAAAAGCAGCAGGCATTGTTCTTTCCAAAAATCAAATCCATACTTTAACGATCTGTTTTCCCTCATTAAACACTTGAAAGGCTTTCTTAGCAGCACTTTTTACTACACGGATGTCCTGTTTCATTTTGACAGATACAACATGCTCCTGTCATTCTCTTCATTGTATAGTAGCTTGTTTTGTTTACTGTAAGACGGAGACGTTATTTTATGTCATATCTTCTCCTTTGTAGTGCTCATTTACAAATAGAAAAATCCATGTACATCTTTGTCTCATTTGTCTTTAGCAACAAAATGAATCAAACAAAACATCTGAGTTGCAAAAGGAAAATCACACCTGAAAGAAACTGGGGAAAACAGAATTTGGTGGAAAAATATTTGGAATATTCTGTTCTGATTTTTCTTTTGAGGTTCACATGACTCACATCTTTGATGAAAAGGCAATGACTGCAGAGAAGCCTACAAGCAGATGTGATCCAAGCAGATAACTTTACTTTGATTTATTCTCTTAGGCTTATTTTCAGCAATATAATTAAAAAACGACACTTGGGAAATGTTAACAAAGCAAGTTTCATCTCTTGCCTCACCTAGGACTAGTCACTTCACCTCTGAATAGCTTCCTGACCCTTCGGGAGGGACTTCAATTTTACTTACTAACTGACTCTACAATGAAAAGTTATTTTCTCTGTAGAAACAGATCAGTGGGAATGAGGATCTGAGTTCTGCCTAGGAAAGGTAAGGTTATTCAGCTTTAACAAAACAATAATTCTAGTGTCAGACAGGACACCTCTCTCTTTCTGGAATCATCATAAGTAACACCTTTTGTCCCTGGGAGAAGCCCGAGTCATGCTGAGCTGCAGAGTACAGAGCTGGATGCATCTCAGCACTGTGGACCACTTGTCATTTCTACCACAACTATGGCTGGTTTCATTAAAAAGCTGTATTGGGAATAGCTTAGACAGCTATAGTAGCCAACACTGACAAGAGAATTTGGTTGATACAGCTGCAGGATGTTTAATATAAACTTGAGCTGCTGCCACCTAATTACCCCTTGTGTATTTCTTGTTTAATGCTCTTAGGATCAAGGGCTATTCCCCAGGGCTCCTGCTGAGATGCAGCCTCCCCAGCGTTTTTGAAGTGTGCATATGTTGAAACCTGCTACCCACAACCTTATGGATGAAATGGGCTGAAAAAGTACTTTGTCAGCATGAGACATTATTGACCCTTACAACATATCATGCTATTTTATGGTGAAACCAAAAAATATGCTAATTGGGAAAGGTATATAGCGTAGTCAATAGAGTTACGATAGAGTTACATCAGTATAACCAAGATCATGGTCTGGTCCATTATTATTAATTATTTCCAGTAAGATTGGTTTGTGTGTATGAATACATTAGTGAACACAGCCTTCTATTTGCCCTGACTTTATGTGCAGTGCACATAGTTAGATCTGGCAGAGAAGCACAGATACAAACACAAAGGCTGAATGAGAGCCTGGGAGCTTCTGGCTCAGCTACCCCTTCATCATAGAGCCACATGGAAATAGTGTAACAGTCTTTGTTTATGGATTCAAAGGTTTTTCCTCCTCATGTATGAAGCACAAAGACTTTGAATTATTTTCAGCCACTCCCACAGCTGTTTCAGAAGGGAATTAGGTAATGTTTGTAGGGATCTTTGAATTCAAAGCTTTGCATAGGTGCTAAGTGCTATCTTTATTAGTTTCATAGGCAGGTCTGCAGTAGAAAAACTCTAATAATTTTATTGTGCATTCCTGCATGTTAACTCTTCACTCTCGGTTTCCCTTACGTTAACATAGCTGTTCACACTGCCCTTGTATTCGCTGACTTTCCTCAAATAGCTGAGCAAACAAAGTGGCAGTGTTTGCCACAGTCCTGAACCCCCTGGGTTTACAACCTACAAGTGGGCTGGCAAAGCTGCCTTGAAATGATTCGCTTTCCACAAGCACCCCAGAGAACAGATTAAGTCAGAAGAAAGGAAAACTGAAAACCAACATCCGTTAGTGCTTTTTTATTTCAAAAGTGTTTGAGAGAGTGAGTGGAAGGAAGGAGTCTAAAGCTCCCAAACTAGACTTTAAAGCATTTTACTTAAGTGTCAAGGACCAAAACCCAAATGTCAGCTCTTCAGGGCTTTTTTTCATGAATCACTGCAAATAGAGCCTGAGACAAGAAGGGTAATACGGCAAAGAGATGTTAGGAAAACTCTCATGAGGTTTGCACTGCTTTTCTCTCTTTTCATGATTTATAGACATACTGGAGCATGCCTTTAAAATAGTTCTGATTTGGTGCACTATTTGCAATGCTGTTCTGCTTATAATTACAATTAACCAGTAAACTCCTTCTACTGGAATTTGCCTCAACTCTCTAGTCTTAAGAGTTAAATACATGGATATTTCCTAATAGCTTGTTTCTAACAGCTGGAAAGTGCTCTACCTGATGAGCTTCCCAATGTCCCTTTGTGCTAAATAACTATTATTGGCTTCATTTTACCCTCATACACACCAAAAACTGGAAACACTCAATCCCGCTGCCATTCTGATGTTAAGCAGTACTCCACCCAGGAAATAGATCTATTAAAATCAACATAAAAATGAAGCAAATCAGCAGCACTGCTGGGATTTAGCTTTTCAGGTCACAGAGGATGGAAAGCTATGCCAGGAATGAGGCCTTGCTAACAATGGGGAATTCAAGTCTCTTCTCCACAGGGAGCACAGACATCTCTCCAGGTCTTCCAAAGAGCTCCTGTGGCTCCTATATCAAGGAGGAGAGGGACTCTCAGCTCTGTTCCTATGACATGGAGTCATCAGTTCAGATGGGAGCATGGTCCAGTGCTGTCAGGTCCTGCTCTCATCACTACGTGGTGACAGAGTTACTCAAACTAACTTTATTACTGCAGAACCAGGAGTTGGTTACCCTCCAGAGTCTGTCCTCAAACACTTCCAGAAAGTTAGGCCAGCTTCAGTGCTTGTCTACATGCCGTAAAACTGCATAAAATACTATTTAAAAGGTTTAACTTGCATCATGTTACAATTTAGAGAGGAAACAAAGAAAGGGGGAAAAGGAGAGGGAGAGAGGAAACACCACAGTTCAGAAACTAAGATTTCAACATCAAATTGTAAGGTTGGCATAAGATTACTAAAAGTTAAAAAAAAATAAAAAATCATCAAGACATGATAAATTATCAAAAAAATAATCAAATACCCGGCAGTGGGCTAGAGTTGGCTTGTAACAAGGTACAAAGGCTTCTTCTACTCGGTTAAAAAAGAAAATCTCTGTTACTATTTTACTTTGTATCTGCCTTATTTTGGCACATGTTGCTGGAAACTCAAACAGAACTCTGTAACTTAGATAGTAAATAATCTCCAGACTTTTCCTCAGGTCATGCAAATAATCTGTGTGCAACAGAAGTCAAAGGTACTTTTGTGAGAAGAGCACTTGACAAGATTTATTCAAACTGCACTTCCAGTTTCACATTCCTTTAAATTCTTTTCTTTCAGTAATATCGGTTAGACCTTCACTGCTTCATGTGATGTAGCACTGCATTATCAGCAATTAGAGAGAAACAGGAACTATTTTAATATTCATTACTGGAAAATTATCAGTCACATCATGTGTTCATTTTAATAGATCCATCTGTACAGTATCTATACAGTGCTGCACAAATGCAACACTGAAAGCAATTGTAATACGTACCCTCCTTTTCTACCCATCTTCCTTATGGCTTCCTGAGGGAGACAGCTATAACTTTGCTGTAGCATCACCTTCAGCTGCTCAAGTGTCAGACTGTGAATTCACACTTCAGGAGTTTCCTTCAAGCTTTTCTAGCTCATCCGCCAATATTTTCAACTACAGAGCGTAGGCACCCGGTCCAGGATTGAATTCCTCCTTAAAGACCTCTAACGCTGCGCTTGAGAAACGCCTGGCTATAGCCTCTGGGACAGGACACAGCTCTGCTTTGTGACTACACAGCAGAGGAAACATCCAGGATCCTGACTAGGGTATTTTGATGCTACCAAGGTATGTCAATCCTGGAGATATTTTTGATACTCGAAAATCAGTTCTTTTGATAAAACAGCTTGCAGATAAATTCCAAAGTATATTCTCATAACCGTAAAACTAACCTCAATCTGCTAATCTCTGTCTGTGCTGAGAAAACTACATTGTTGTTAGCCTCAGAGACAGCAAATTTTATACAGTGAACACAACAGTTATAGGGGGCAGGAGGTATGAAGCATGTAACAGGCTGTTCTGGCCACCCTGTGCCATCTCTCTCTTCAGCTCCAAACCAACCTATTTGGAGAGTCCCTGGGAAAACCTCTGTCAGAGCCTGGAAGCAGAAGAGAGGGAGCCAGCAGTCCCAGGGAGGCAGAAGTCCTGCACAAACATTGGCCTATGTGCTACACAGCTTTGAAAGAGAAGTGAAAAGGGAGCAGGGCTGTGCTGTAAACTGCTTCAGCAATCTGGGGAAGCTGGTCAGAGGCAGCAGAAAACAGTACCAGTTAATGCACAGTAGCATGGCCTTCTCCACAGCAAGCCTAAGGAGAGGCTGCACTACTCAGGAGACAATTCTTCCTCTATTTTAACTGAGCATAATTGAGCTGTGAAGGGCTGCAGCAGAATCTGTGGCGGATTTCCTGGCTCTCAGTGGGAGCTGCAGCAGCACAGACACAGAGCTTTCATTCCCTCACTTGGACTTTTCCAGACTCTCTCTCATCCCAGCAAAATTAAATTGCATAGAAAACAAAAGCCAGTAAGAACATTAAACACAGTAATTAGTCAATAGAACCAAGGGTAGGAAACCACTTATTATGAGAATTAAGTCAATGATTCACAATGAATAATTTATCTAGAAAATTTAGTTTTGGGGGTTTTTTTCCCTGCTGGGAGAGAATTCAGCTAACAGTTTTGTAAGCTGCCTTAACTCTGTGATTTGGTCCCCAATAATCAGTTGTTTAAACTAGTTGTGACTGAGCAAGAAGTCTAGCTTATACAACAGGGCAGGTGAAACCAAAATAAAGGCTCTTGTGCAGCTGAATTTAACCATTTACATTTATTTTGTAACACTTGCTTAGCACGGGTATTATTATTTCATGGCCAGATTAAGCACAACGTGCCAGCACTCCTCCCTTCCCCTTCTCTCATTCAGAAAATGACGGCGAGGTTTAGCAACCTTCATGCCAGATGAAAGACTGGAACCAGAGAAGAGTCATTATCATCTGCAATATTGAACACAAGGCACAAATAACTCCCACATAATAACACTATAGATTCCAACCCTTCCTTCATATTTCACTGCTCAAATGACAAATAAATGAACCTATCAGAGTTCTAGGACGTATCATAAAGTGGAAATATTGCAGATAGAATAAATAAGACATTTTTATTGTAGTTAATAGCACCAGAGTGTCTAGAGTTACATTTTAATAAAAGTCTCTATTATTTGCATCGGTATTGGACTCACTATGATTGGTCCCACCTTTCTTTTCTGCAGACAGAACATTTGACCTCACATTCCCCATCTGAGGAGGTTGCAGCAGCTTTGCCCTACGCTTAGCTTAAAGAGAGCCAAAGACAAGACAAAAGCTTCTGCAGCATATGGCTGCAGGACCTTCCCAAGCTGCAGGACCTGAACTTCAACACGTAGGGAGAGCACTCCACCGTGGTTTGCACCCCAGCAGAGCCAAGAACATAAGCCCCATGACCAGAGGTGAGAATTGCCACCACTGCTCCTCCTGACGGTAGGACCTGACCTGCACTGCTGACAGTGGCACACAATACAAAAACTGTTTGAACTAATGGGGGAAATTACACCAAGCCTGACCAACCACTCAGTGCCCACAGAATTGATCGAACTAAACATGATTGTCCTAGGAGATGAGATTACAGAAAAAGGCAGAAAAGGATGAAGATCCCTCTAGCAAATGCACTCCCTTGTAGTTAGAGACACACAAAAAATCCCTTACACACACAAATTCTGTAATAATCACTGCTGCTTTTTAGTAAGCACTCCCTTTTGACTGGCATGTCTGAAAGGCACATCAGCTTTCATATATGCTAAGCAGTCCCTGTCCTGATTAGTCCTTTTTTTTTTTCTATTCATAGATCAGATAACACTGAAAATACCTGCACACAAACTGAAAAGACATTTGAAGGTTTAGCCCTGCTTGTCCTCCTCCAAAGGTGATAAACTGCAACACAGCACTTCATTAGGAAGCTCAGTACATGTCTTCCTATAGCAACAAAACACTTCCGAAGTAGTAGAAATGTACAGCTTTTATATATTCCCACCTCATTTCTACAGAAATTTACTTCAGGTCAAAGCATGCCTGGTCTGAAGTCCTCGACCCATGGTGTGTAATTTGCAACAGTGTCTTCATGTCAACACTCCAATGCCACAGGGCACAAATGTATGGTTTGGCCACAACAACTCTGCAAAATAAATTATTCCACAGCAGTGCTTAGGAAGGTGAACACAGAGCAGCAAACACTGGAGTCTTCCCCAATGGAGGGTGAGGCTACAGTGTCCTCTGCATGCTCAGGCCTTGGTGAGCTTTAAATAACAGACACACAGGTAGTAACATTCTGTAGCTGCAGAATCACATCTCCTAAGTTTTTTTTTCTTTCGAACTAAAGGGACCTCTTTTTGATTAAAAGGAAAGGCATGGTTAAAATGCAACAAAACACAGCTGCATGTGAGTCCAGCCGTCTAGGTCAGACCTGCAGGAAAGAACATCCTTTTCTACTTAGAACTGAAGTTTGAGCAAAAAAAGATTGCTTTTGATTTGGGGACTCAGAGCACCTTTTGCCTTCTGAAATGCCACATGTTGACTTTGGACCTTTCTCTAGTGTGAATGTTGTTAAATGCAGAGCAGAATTGTTGCCAGACCTTGTATCCATCATGTGATGTGTCAAAGAAGGATTACACTGCACCCCCTCAAACTCTGCCCAAGGTTCTAAAATCTGCTTGAAAAATACTGGGAGAGGAGCGAAAGGTAAAGAGAGCAATAGACACTCTTTGCACAGATACCAGGCACTGCAGATTGAGTAGGAGCACAAGGATCACTGTTCGGATAGCAGAGAAAGGGTAACCACTGCAGAAGAGGGAAAGGGAGATTTGGACTGTGCTAATTCAGCTAGGAAAGGAGCCTGAGATCACAGGGAGCTGAGCTGCGTGGTCCCGAGCACTATCTCCATATATGTGCCTAGCAGCCTGCTTCTAACCGCAGGGTGCCCAGTGCTCCTTGTCAGCTGAATAAATCATTAGGCCAAAAAGTGTACCAAAAGTTCCCATCAATTCACTGACTTACTGACATCCCAGTTATGGTTTACACCAGATGAACACCAATGTCCTTACTACATTGGTAGAACATTTTTAGCCCGAGATGAATCATTTAAAACAGGCCTGTATAGCAAAATAGTTTTGTGGAGACAAAGCAAAATAGTTAGGTGATATCATCAGAATCTTTTCTGTGCCTTCCTCTCTACACTAAAATGACAGTACCTTGTTTTTATTTGAGTTTCAGCAGGAAGATTGCTGACATGCTGGTTATCCCACAGTGAAATAAAAGTAAGCACAGTTCTCATCCTAAAAGTAACACCGACACTTAGAACAAGAAAGCTAATTATTTAATTTCCAATACTTGCTTTCAAAGCATTAAATGATTTTAAAAAATCCTTTACAGTCAATGCAAGAGGATGATATTCATGAGACCTGGCTTTATTCCTCCAGTTCTGTGACAGGATTCCTTTTAGGCTCTGGGAAAGAAAAGTTCCTTATTCTCTCTGTGCCTCCAATTCTCGTAAAATATAAATCAGCCCTTGGCACCCTTAACACAATTAACATTAGATACAAAAATAAAAAAATGCTAATGCTTTAAGGCAGTTCTTAGGCAAGTTAATCACGGCTATTGCCCCCACTGCCTTCTGGAGACAAACATGCAGTTAGTTTGTAAGTGCCCTGAGAATTAGATTTGTTCCCATGCTCACAGCAGCACGATCGCTGCCCTGCATTTTAGCTGCCTGCCAAATCACGGACACTTTTTATTCTTCTATCTGGTTTTATTGTCGCAGTTGTTTTTTTTTGGTTTGGGCTTTGTTGCAGCATGGTGTTTGCTGATCACACACCAGCTTGCTCCCTGGGAGCGCATTGTTTGGTTTAAGCATCTGTTGCGATTCAGAAGGGGCCGAGGAGCGACACATGGCTGACAGGGTTCCTCCTCCAGGTACCAGCTCCCCAGGAGCCCAGCAGGCATGTGTCGGGTAAGGGAGGAGGACAGGAGGCAGCCACTGCCAAAAGCCCCACGCTCAGGGGCTGGGACCCAGGGGATGGACACAGGCAAGAGAGAAGAGGGTGTCAAGAAGCCGGGGTGCAGGCGTGTGTTGTGTTCCTGGCCTCGACAGCAGGATGCTGGCAGACAAAGGGATTCTTTCCACCAGATTGCACTTGCAAATTTCCTACCTTGCAGGACTGGCATTGTAATTCATACTCCGTGCCACTGAAAGTTAATGATTTACCACTCCTCACAACCCACACAAACTGACACCAGAGATTTGTGAGCAATTAATTGATAGCGCATTACAATCTGAGATAAGTAATAAGCACTTTTACTCACAAAGCTGCCAGCACGCATTGCATAGCTTCCTGATTTGGCCCAATCAGTGAAATATGCACCGAGCTGCATCTATAATAGCGTTATTCACCATCTAATTATCGTTATTTGCATCTATGATAGGTTAAATGCAGTGAATGGGATCAGACACACAGGAAGCTCTCAGCACTGGGGATACAGAAATAGCAAAAGAGATATCTCACCTTTGGAAAGTGACATTGCCAAACAGAATAGGTCCAACATTTGGCCTAAAATACAATGGTGAAGACAATAAAAAAAGAAAGAAAAGCAATAAACCAAGGAATGCAATGCCTTGGGATGTTAGCAGGCCTCTGGATTGAATCAAGATATACAGGTGGAGAAACAGGAAGCAAGCAAGCAAATGGAGAAACATTTGCCTAGATCTTGACATACCACCCTTGACAGCAGCACCAATTCTAGGAGCTTCCACCCACCCTCACCCAGTCCAATTGCTGCTCTCAGGTCTCCATTCAGCTCTCCTGTAAAGATCATGAACACGTACTACAAACTCTATAACCCAGCAAGCACATTGTAAAACTTGAGTTGTTCTTAACTATCAGAGTAGTTAGAAAATTATAAAATGTGTTGTTTGGGAATCCCCTCTCTAGGCCTGAAGGCTTGGCTAAGCAGTAGAAGTACAATGAAGAACCTAGAGTTAGAGCAAGAAAGAGGATTTCAAATGTGTTCCAGTCATTGCATGTATCCTAATACTAAGCAATTTTGAAGAAAATGCATAGAAAGACCGGTGTCCCCTGCCAAAGGAAAATCCCAGATCACTAGAGCACAGAGCAACTGTCACCCTTTGCCTATCTCTGTGTATTATAAATCTTCTCCTGAACACTTTAGCTTAAGGTGCTGAGGCCAAGGCTGAGGAGAGAGCAAGTGCAGCACTTAGTGAGCTCCTGGCTCCCCATGACCCACATCAGGAGACCTGCTGAAATGCACCTCAGCTCCCTCACCGCACTCGCCCCTGGATCCCCCCTGAAGGAAACCAGGACATGCAAAGGGATGGATTTCATCCTCACGTATGGCTGTAAAGATGCCTGTGAAGAGCAGGACTGTGAAGCACAGCCCAGATCCATCCACAGGCACAGCCCCATTGCCCTGGGCTGGCCCAGGAAAACCCACATAGACCCCTGAAAGTGAAACGTGAGGTTCTGACTTCCCCTACCAAAAAGGGAGAAACAGTCCTATCTTCCTCATCCTAGCTTTTTAGCCACTGGACTACTATGCAAAAAGGTCCACAGCACCAACAAGACTCTTTTGGAGAGAAACAGGAGTGAGCCTGAGCAATTTCTGCTACAAAAGGCTACGGCAGTTTCCTTCATGGGCCATAAATCCCAAGTAGAGAGAGGCACCTCCTGGTAGCACTGAGAAAAGCACCTGTATGTCCATCCCATCTCTCAAGAGCCCGACACACCCACTCTCTCCATCATCCACATATTTATTTGGGGTCAGCGTTCACTCTGATCTCACGAAATCCATCCTGAAATACCCAGAGCCTCCCCCTTACTCCCCAGAACCTGGCTCGGAGCTGTGAAGGCCTAGCAGTCAGTGACACCCACTCTGGTGGCTCTGAGATCCACCCTCTCTGCCTCAGCTTCCAAGCAGAAAACAGGAGTGACTCTATTCCTCTCTCTGAGCAGTTTTGTGGCACAGATATATATCCAAAGCCTATTGGCCATGGAGGTAGAGTAGCAATGAAAATCCTGCAGACACCAAGGGCAGCTGACAATATTTTCTTAAAATGCAGAAAGACTCCAGCCCCACACCTGCAGAAAGCCAGGCAAACAGGCAGCTTCATCACAGGCTGAAATTGCTGTGGACAGATCAAGTCAAGTTTCCACAAGAGAGCCCAAACAGGCAGGAAAGCAGTGCTACACTATACAGTGAGGACTGGAGAGCATCCTTCACCCAGCAACACTAATGAGACAAACAGGCAAGTCCACTGGGCTGACCCCGGTGCACAGGAGCCGAGCCCCTGGAACACATTGCTTTTCTGATCACCTCCCATTTAAAAGTTTACTAAATCAAGCAGGATTACGTGGACAGGGCCACAACACCCTGAAACAGGCTGCTTTTCATTTCTAGCTTGAGTCACAGTCAGCTTCATGGTTCTACGGTATCAATTATGCCGTTTCATACTAATTTGCTTTGTAGGAATTTTGCACTAATCTGGGTGTTCAAACCAGGCAAAATAAATGTCTTTAAATAGCCCCTTACCACAGATTCTGCTGTGGTGATCAAACCTGCTATGGAGGAGAACTGTAAAACTTGAACTTTCCTGCTTTGTGAAGAGAACTGTAAAAAACAGTGGGAAATAGTGTAGCAGTACAAATTCATCCAGGCAACAGCCTTGATGCTACTTCAGCTCCAGCCAGTGATTACCACCAATAATTTCACTGGTCCTGGCAACACCAAACCATGTACTTCAATGGATAATCAGGCTTAAGGAGTTTTCCTGTGGATCTGGAGGTCAGAAAGCAGGACCACACCTGACAATCAGGGAAGAAATTGTCACTACGTGTTTTCAGGAAGCAAAGCTCACCAGCTATTAAAGACCATGTATATAACTCATTTTGTATTTTTTACTTACAGAGCTAGTAAGAAAAAAGAGATCCAAACCCTAAACCAAATTTATTCCACTCTGGATAGCATAGACCACTTTAAAATACATAATCTGCTGGTAAATTCTCTACCCATCTTCACACCAAATTCCATTCTTCCCAATAGCAGATAGCAGCAAAAACCCCAGGGAGGTTCATTTTCTTTAGGGATCTGGTATGAAATCACTACAAGAGAATAGCTACAATGTATAGAATTAGCCACCACCTGCTAACACCAGCATCTCATGGTGATGGACATCCTCCTCATGCCAAGTTTGGAAGACTTGGGCAACTTGCTGCTCTGTAGGCTGTCACACATCAGTAACCAACAGTTATTTAAAATCTGCATTTCTGGTCTACCTTTGACTTTCAGGACTTCCTCTGATTCAGACATTTTGTCCCACAGCACTTTTATGCAGCTAATGACGATGTGAGTTTATAAATTTGAGAATATCCACCCACCCAAATGTTTACAGTTTGGCTGTACTGCATTGTACTGGTACATACGCGAAGCGTTGTTCCGACCAGAGAGATACAGCTGCTGCCCCTTGGTGCATTTACAATACTGTCCTAAGTAGTGGACAACCTCTGAAGCAAAACAACCCAGGCTATATGAGCTCTGTCATGTTTTTCAGCATGGCATGGTTTTCAGCCTGTTAATTATTTCACTTTCAAAGATAATCATGCACATGTTGCAGTTTGCATCTGTGCCAAAGCAGACACCATCTCGCACATGAAAATTCCCATGGTGTCGAAGCTAGCGTACTCTCTGCTTCTCTTTTGGAAGGGAATTTATGTTCCTCCAGTGCAGATGTTCCCCTTTCCTTCCATGAAATCCTTGTCTAAACAGAAGCCAAAGGGAAAAAGAAAGAAACATCATAATCCTACTTTTTTTATTACACAAGAAGCCAGCTCTCCAGCATTACAGTCTAGCACTCAGCTCCATAATGAATTATTTATCCTAGAAAAACAAAAATGCTTTATTTAAGATGACAGAGAGCCTGTAAATTTGCTTCTTATATATGCATTGACTAATTAGATTAATTAAGCATGCATACACTTCTGAACAATCAGGCAGGTGGCAAATCACATTTAAGGTGACTTATACGATTCATTCTATCATCCTCACACTTGACAAATGACATCCATTCCAGCAAGAAACCAGGGCAGAAAATAGCCTATTATTTGCAATGTACAATACCATTATTTTCACATTTTATTTACTTCTTTAAAGAAACTGTAAGACAAATAAACAGTTTCCAGCAGCTAATCCTCTTTCATTTGAGCACCCAGAAATATAATTCTCTGTGCTGCATTAAAGCAACAAAACCTGGTAAAGCTATTAACACCATGACTCAAACTGAAATCTGTGAGATAAAGGAACTCTGTTGTATGGCTGAAGAACTATGCTGATGCTCTTGCAGAGAGTACTGTGAAATGTAGCTGTTTCAACCAGCGGAGATTCACGGAACCTTTCGGATTCTCTTCAAGCAAGAAAACAAAGGAAAGGTAATAGCTGGAGATTTCTTTACTGGGTCTGCTGCCTTAGCCAGCTGTGAGCACACTCAGAGGCCCCTAGAGAAGAGCAATTGCAACCCCTGAACAAGCCCTGAACTCCTCTCGATTGTGTTTCAAGCTGTCAGAGACACAAGCCCCGAGCTGGTGGCCTTGCACATCCTGCGCCAGGAGAAGACGGGGCAGAGGGTGCACATGGCAGCAGTAAGCTCTCTTGCTGCCCAGAGATATTCCCAGCCCCCCACATCCACAAGCCATCAGCCAAGTGACAAAGCCCAGCTCCAACTTTGGCAAGCCCAAACCTCAGTGATGTCACTGACGATGGGACCTGCAGCAGAAACCAGAGCGATGGTGCTGGGAGCACAAAGGTAACGTGAGCTCAGCAAGAACTGGAGTATAATCAACACTTCAAGTGGTTATTTCCAGGAACCAAGGCAGGCACCAAAAAAAAAAACAACCCCAAAACAGCCAAATCTGAATGGAAGGGATTTAACAGTCTTTCCTCATCTTTATGAACTTAAATGCTGAGGCTTTCACTATGAGTTAATGACTGGTTTGCACTTCTCCTTTCTTTGTGCGCTCTGTCACTAATCAGGAGCAGTGAGCTACCTCAAAGCCTCATTACTAGCCAACAAAAAAAGCCAATGAATCCTCAAACAGAAGTTTTGCTGCAGTGGCATATTGCCATTTAGCTAGAGAGAGGCAGGAGAAAGCAAGTCAGCAGTGACATATTCTGTGCATCCAGCTGGGAGAAATAGAAAACCCAAGTATAATACCGCATCTTATCGGAAGTAGTTAATCTGACATAACTTACTTAACAAAAATTACAGTCTATTAACAAGGCATGTAAGCAATGCAGCTGAAAACAAGTCTACACGGGAATCAGCTAGCATAATTACGGCTGGCTAAAAAATAGGAGAGACAGAAGAAAAAACTGTGCATAATTTACCAGCTGACAAATGTTAATGACAAATAGAAGAAAACAGGTCCTTGACAAAGAGAAATAATAGCTGCTCACTTTGTAGTTTCACTTCAGAACGCAAATATTTTTATTGG
>NW_015091280.1:1949456-1950538 GCF_001431845.1 Calidris pugnax | reverse complement strand
GGGGAAGGAAGACCATCTTGCATCTTTGCGAAACTAACAGATCAGCACAAAAAGGGGAAGTCTCTGTGACACAGGTTAGTCCTGGCTTTGGTTTAGTGCTGGTTACACACAGTTTGCACATGAAGAAAATACATTTGTGCCTGCAATCTTGCAAGATTAATATTTCTCTCCATCTCCTAACAAGATAATCACATGCGTTGTGTAACATTAAGCATATGAGCAGTCCTTCTGGAGCCACACTTTAAATTCAGGACACGCCGAGCTACTTTGCTGAGCTGGAGCCATGGGGAATGCCACAGGGATTGCGCTGTATGTTTTCTGCAGACAGATAAGAGGGCTGTGAGGATTTAAGCATCACATCCCGCTACCCACAAATATCTCTTTACAGTTTGGGGGGAAAAAAAAGTCATTGTCGTTTTCAGGTATTACATTTCTGTTGCTTAGTTTTAGGATAAATTCACATATTGGAATCACAACGGAGCAATTCTAACACAGCAGCCTTCAGACGAGCACCTCTAGGATGGCCTGCACAGAGGATGGAGGCCCCATGCTCCTTATTAAACTCTTTTTTTCCACTCCCATTAAAGGCAGTCAGCATTATTCACCGTAATGATGTAGCTGCCACATGAAAATTAATCCTGGATGGGGATCAAGGCAATGAATTTGCAAAAGGAAAAACTGTGCAGCAGCTGAAGATTCGTGGGCACCAGGCACTGTACAAGACCAGGGGTGGCATTTCGGCGTCAAACTGAGAGAGCAGCTGATTTTATGATATCGAAAACATGCAGAGTTATCTTAGGAAGGAGACATGCTAACATATAATCTCAGGCCAGGACTAACTAGGAGCTTGATTTTTAAAGGTATATTGGTGTCTAATAGGCAGCTAGTAGGATTTCTTGCAGCATTAGGCCTCCAAATACCGTGGCCTGAGGAAGCAAATATTCCGATTGTGATCTTGAATGTTTTCCACGTGCTCTGCTCTGGAATGATCTGACTGTCACCTAGATGAACACATGCTTGGGGTAAATTTCCATTATGTTTTCATCTGGTAGATGCAAATGATTTGACCATTCTTTTAAAAA
>NW_015091280.1:1932737-1949446 GCF_001431845.1 Calidris pugnax | reverse complement strand
GGGGGTGGGGGGTGGGGGAAGGAAGGGGGACCATTGCTTAGATGTCAGTGATCAAGACCTAATTATTAGAACCTAATTTGTTACCTGAAAAAAAGAAATCTACTATGACAAGTAATTATTTTACACACCAAATATTCACATGGTCTTTCAGGAGGCCAATTTTCCATAGCAGAAGGAAATCATCAGCAATAATCAAAACTGTTAAACAAATCTTAATTATGACACCTAAATGCACAGTTCTGTTTATAGGAGACATCTTTTCAGGTAAGAGAAATCTTGATTAAGAAAGGAAGGGGCAAAGGAAACAGGACTAAAAGCGATATGAAACATGCAGAGAGGGTAGTAATGAGAACAGTCTCTTATGATACACAATTTGTAAGAGAAACTGAAAACTATCAATGAAATCTCATAACCAAAAGGCAAAAAAAAAAAAAAACACTTTTTTTACTGGGAGGGTGACTGACCACTGGCAGAAGTAGTCCAGAGAGGCTGTGGAGTTTCCCTCCTTGGAGACATTCAAAAGCCACCTGGACACAGTCCTGGACAATTGACCCTAAGTGTCCCTGCTTGATGAGGGAGGTTGGACCAGATGACCTCCGGAGGTCCCTTCAAACCTCAACCATTATGTGCTTCTTTGAATTCTAATTGGGGGAAAAAAAAAAAAAAAAAAAAAAGCTGAAAAATGGTCCAGCTCTGGTACAAAGGGCAGCAATCCACAGAGAGAGAGGCAGGCAAGGGCTGTGAGGCAGACAACACCCAGCCAGGGATCAGAGGATGGTTGTGTCTACCCAAGCCCCCGGACAGGCAAACCCGCTCATATCCAGCTGCGTGCCCTCAGCCTTCGACCTCATGTAGCAGGGCTGTAATGGTGGGGGTTAAATCACTCAGCCTCACTCTTCAGAAAATTCACACTATTTCACACTACTAAATCGGAGGTTACAGAAAGCCCTGAGGATTCCCAGGGGTACTTCAGGCATCAGGAAAGAAACACGTTGTCCAGCGTGACTTTACAGCACGATTCCTGTCTACCCTGGATAAAGAGCTGACCCTTTAACTTCATATTTTCAAGAAAACAAAGCACTATATTATTTATCTCTGAAAGGTATTTTGGAGGAATGAAATATATGGTCCCCACAAGAAGATTTTTCTTGAACAAATGCTCCTCATGCACTGGTTTGCCCAGCAAAGAATGGGGGAAATAAGCATGGGAGGGTACTATCCCCTTTCCTGTCCTCTGCCTTGCCTTATTATTCTCATCCTGCATCTTCAGCATCTTACCAAATACTGTAAAGTGTGTTTTGACAACCTTTGATAAACACAAGGAACGTAGTACAAGCATTAAAAATATATGTCGGCACAACATGTGAAACAACATGCGCGTAATCGCCTTAGCAATTTTGTTAATATACTCTAGCTTTCAAATGTTGTTTCTCTGGCTTCTCTGAGCAAGCTGACTCCAGCATGAACACTGCAGGTTTCACTGGTTGGGATTTTTTTTAAATTCCTCCCCCCGTCTCCTTTAGAGGTCAGTCTCTCAAGTAATAGCTTCTGCATTTTAGCTGTCAGCAATATTTCCTCTTCTTTTCTCCTGCTGCTCAGGTCAATCATCTTTTCCCACTGAGGTTGGAAAACCTGCCTGCTCCTTTGCTTTCTAATTATAATCTTCAATTCATCTCCCTTCACTTTCATTCAATTCTTGAACCACATTGGTCTTTTTCTTTTCTCTCTCTGCCACTTGAATATGCTTTTTTCCTTGTCCCAAGCATTTTTAGGCAGCTAACCAGGACGATACGTAACCAGTAACTAGCATTTGGTTCAATTCATAAGATCCTTGTCCTTTCCTAAGTGTCACCCTGCAGTTTAAGCGCACGCAGCTGCACAATTATTATGTGGAAAGAGCTGCTAGCAATTTCAGCCTGTAGCAGAGGACCCCACGTGTTGTGCCTTCCAAGTCTCCCTCCTCCTTTCCTAGCCTCCTAAAGCAATGACAAGTCCCATTTCTGAGACCCCACTCATCCCCATGTCAAGTGGCCAGAGGAGAGCCTGACATTCCTCACAGGGATGCTACCTGCCTTCACAAGGAGCTGCCAAAAAAGCCAGAGCAAGAAACCACCAGAGAAACCATCTAATGGTGCACACCGCAGGGCTATACTAGGTTCTACAAGCCCAGGAAGCATCCTACCTTTTTTGGTACTGACAGTTTTATAAGCAGTCTTGCAAGGGGGGTTTAAAAACAAAGAAGACTCAAGAAACCTCAATACACAGCAGCTCTCCATGCCAGAAGATTTAATGGTCTGATTTTTTAATAACTTTATCAATATAGATGTGTATGAAAGCTTTCCTGAGTATATACATTTCCATCTCATGAAGCAAATTCGTCTTGGGAATTGCCAATAGACAAATAATTCTTTTTAATCCCCGTCTTTTCAAATTCTCATTAGTTTTTATAAATAGCACAACAAAAACCTTGGTGCTATTTAATGGAATTTAATATCTAAGTATTTCTCAAAGACATGTTACATTTAATCGACTTCATGCATCACATCCAGAGTTTTCCAATATTATTAGCAGGTTGGCCAGAGAACATTTACTAGAAAGACCCTCATCAGAAATGGCAACACCACCCCTATGGCTGTCAGGTCAGGATGAATGCCAGGATTTCTCAGACAACTGCCACAGAGTGCTTCACATCTCTTCAGCAGCCTGTTTTCAAGCAGCTGGGTCGATTCAGACAGTATGTGAGGGAGCTGTATTTTTAAACGTGTATTGCCTGAAAACTTTGGTTCTGAAGACTCAGTGGGAATGAAGATGGCTTTCAACATCATAGATCTACCCTGGGTACCCATCAGGAGACACCACTGCTTCCTGTGATGAACCCTGCAGTACCCACCACAGGGCATGCATCTTTTCCAGAGCACAGGGGGAGGAAAAGCCTCTCCTGCAACCCAGTCCCAGCCAGCCAGGGGGAAAGGGCAGCAACAGCATTCGCTTGAGAGGGCAATCAAGAAATACCACATTTCTATTTGGAGCTCCCCTTCTGGAGCCAGCTCTACTGAGCCAGAACTCACTTTTCAACCTGCAAGGGACATTTTTTCCCCTCCTGACAATTAAAGTTAATATAAAGACTTTTATTAGCCCTTTGGAGCCAACAAGTCCAGAGATCTCAGTGTTACGACAAATACAAGATGCATTAGTGCGTCTATATGGATTTAAAGCAGTCAAAGAGGTCTCATGACTATCAAGAATCAGGAAACACAGCCACAAGAGTTTCTTTAACCCTTTTTATTAAAACCCAAATTCTTTCCATGCTGCATTTTTCCAGTAAAGCAAGCAGAGTACTGCCACCAAATGTGGCCATAAAATGGAAGAAGAATGAAAACAAATGGTATTTCTCTTGTGGGTTCCCTTTCTGGACTACAGTTTTATGGGAAGTCAAGTTCTTAAAACACTCAACAAGATTTGAAGTAACACCACTATGCACAGAGTGAAGGTAAAACAGAATTCATTCCATCAATTGTATTCACAAACCACTGCGTCCCTAGACTTACAACTTAACAGGGAGTACAAACTTGCAACAAGAACAGTATTCCTTTCGTAAAGCCCGAAACAAAAATAAAGGTATGGTATGCCAGAGATCAGAAACTCCAGAGAAAGCCATGGAATGCACTTTTAAATGAAAACTGGGGCACTGTTTTATAGGGACATTGAAATAAAACATCACGTGGAGGTAATGATCCTAGTCCCAGTCAATTGGTAGAAACGTTCCTGATTATTTCAACAGGAACAGGTTTCCACCCAAATTCTAAATGTTTCACACATACTAAAAATGAAGACACGTGTAAATTTAAAGAGCTTATTTGTGCCTGCCATCTTTCAATAGTATATTAATTGATCAGAAACTTGTAACAGTTTCCTCATCACTGAACAGAAAAATAGGTATCAAAATAAACTGGTCATCACAAGTTACCGAAAAGGAGCAAAGAAGAAAGTTTAAGGCAGTGTCCAGAAGATCTGCTCACGTAGCAAAGAAAACGAAGAAAAGCACATCAAATCTCTGCTGAGTTTTTCCAGCAGGTTAATTCTGAATGATAACAGAGTTTCAAAATCAGGCTGTGCGTGCGGGTGTAATCACGACCAAGACTGATAGACTGTAAAGCACCAGTGTTCAAACCTTAATTTAAATCTCTGGTAGAATCCATATTAAAAGACATATTAGGTGGTCTCTGTTAGACTGCTGTGAACTTTCCATCCTATAAAGTAGTCTATAAAATATTTTCCACTAGACTGTTTGCTGTCTTAATTATACAGTGTGATATATAATCTATATCATTCTTAGCTCGAGCTCCCCTTGGCAATATTCCAGCAGTAAAATAATAAACCCATTGTATGTTTTCAAGTCAATAAATAGCTCAAAAATAAAATAAAATAAATCTTTCACTTTAAAGGTATATTTCTCCTTTTTTGTTTCTGTTTCTTAAAAAGAAAGCTCCTTAGTCTGGTAGAGATTAAATAAGAACCAAAATCAACAGTTTTAAGTCCATCAAATCTAGAAGAGAAAATTCTCAGAGATTATAAAATATGGATTTAAGGGTTTGTGCTTAAAGCTGAAATTGTTTGGGTTCAAAGGACAGTGAATTCATTAAAGAAGCTACTAATAAAAATTGTTCAGGCCTTTTATTTAGTTTTTAATATAAAAATTATTTGACATTTGCATTACGAGCTCCGACCTCCCTAAGGGAACAGTCCTTTCTCCGTATATAGGGTATGCTGTCTGGAACACAGAAAGGTTATTGCGAAAGTAATCAATCATGTCAACAACCCAGCAGTCTTGTAAACAGCCAGCAAATCTGTTAGCTCCAGGTTCCCTTGCAGCTGCTTTTCGATTTGTGCGGTGCATAAATACATATGTATAATCAATATTGTAATTAAATTCCCACCCACTAATACTACTGTAATTCCTGGCAGATTATTATTGCTAAAGCACTGCACCTGGAAAGAGTACAAGATGCTATCGACAGCTCTGTACTTTTTAGGGCCACCAGAAAAACACTGTCAATCATAATGGACTGCTCGTGCCGCTGTGATGGCTGCTTAGTGGGTCCATTACAGCTGGCAGGTGTTTACAGATAGTCTTATTGCACATAGATGTTAGGGCTGATCAGAATAAAATTACAACAGTGATAGTATTAATAATAATGGGAAAAGAGGAACGATCCCGCTGCCCCAGGCCATATGATTGAGGGGAGCCCTGCTCCCACCGCCCACGCTGCTGCTGCAGCCCCGCTCCCCAGTAATCCCTATGGCCAAGAAGGAGGGAGGGAAGAAATGCTCCATGCCAGATAAAAAACTTTGCATAAGTGGCAGTTCTGCCTGATTTTGAGGCAGTTTCTCAGTCGATAGTTCACAGTCCTAGCTCTGCTTGACTTCAGGGGAGCTCTGTCAGGACATGCCTCTCAGAAATGTCAGGCTGTCTGCCAGTGTCAGTTCTTGTAGGAGCGAGCACAACTTGCTATCACACTATCCCTACAAAAACACAAAAGCCCGCTCTTCCCAGTAATGTTTTTGTGAACCTGAAAGTACACACAAAACACACAAATGTAATTACTTCAAAACAAAAATATTTGTGACACGATTCTAGGGTGTCATATTAAAGAACAGTAGAAGCAAGAAATATTTATTCTTCATGAAGGCAGCTGTTCTTGTTTAAAAATCCCTGGAAGAAAACTCCTCAAAGGCTTTTCAATCCTAGATCTCAAAGTACCTAATAAAAAGAAAAATCACCATTCCCCATTTTATGGGTAAGTAAATAGATGTGTAATAGACTTATCGAGATTCAACACAGAACTGGAGGAGAGCTGGGAATAGAACCCATTTCCCAAGTCTAGTAAAATGCTTTTCCAAAATAAATTTTTTAAAAAGTTAAAAAAAAAAATCTACAGAATAGTGTTAGATCTGTGTAAGGCTGTCCCAATTCCATGCCTTCTCACATCTTTTAGAGCCTACCCGTAAGTGATAACACTTATAGACAACCTCAGCAGGTGAAATTCAAATACTGAACCTAGGGATTAGGGATTTCTGCCAGTTTTAGTAACTGCATTCTGATTTCACAGGGTGTGAACAATTTGAATGAACTGGGGATTGTCCTCATGTTACATCAATTATTTATTATGGTAGTGCCACAGACTCAGTTCTTGAAGAGAAACTCCAACTTCTTCAGGTCACTGTCCTTAAATTACTTTTATCCCAAAAAAAGAAAAAGAAAGAAAGAATTTAGTCAATGAATATAAGTTTATTTCACTGAAAGTCCCATTAATGTCAATGGGGCCATTGTGAAAATGCTGCAGGTTTTCCAAAAAGGCGCACAGATCATTGGACTGAATTCAGCTCTAGGATGCACCTGCACCTCTAGGCATTAGTAGGGCAATACAGTCCACAGTTACTAAAAATACGCAATATACTGGAGCCAGAGAAAGCATGTAGTGGTTCAAAGCTACACAAACACAGAATTTCCTCTCTCCCTCCTTCCTACACTGAGCTCACCTTTCTCATTCAACTCACAAGCAGGCTCCTCAGCTGAAGAAATCAAAGAACAGCACAACCATAGGTAATTTTCCACTGGGAGATTCAGAAAAGCAGCTTCTGAATCAGAAAAACCTGTGCCTATGCTCCTTACTCCTTTTTGTACCACCCTCACCCACAGACACACTGATTTTCAATCCAGCAAGCCTTAGTTTAAGAAGTGCCTTTGAACTGAGCCATGCAATACACCTAGACAACAGAAGTGGAAAAAATGACTGTCCAAAGAGGGAGCAGCAAAGCGGGCCACAGCTCTGCTTCCCTGCGGTTACCGAGCTCTCTGCATCGCACTGGAAGTGTCACAGTAAAGGCTGCAGCTGGCTGGCACCCAGCTTTAGTACACATTGAACAGGTTAGCACCGGTAAGGCTGGAAAAAACAGCTTCTCTTTCCTGTATTCCAGGAAAATTATATTTATAAAGTGTCTTAGATTACTTACAATGCTTACCTGGCCACCAGTAACTGACCTTTTCACTGGTCCAAAGCAAGACTGTACCTGGTTACAAAAATCACAGAACACCTCGTGTGGGCAAATGACATTTCTAAAAAACTTATTCTCTCAATAGTTTTACTAAGCTGGCTGGAAGGAAACCATCCTACAGGTAACACCAGAAAGAAAGAAGAGTTCATCAAATGAAGGGCTATCACCACTTTTTTTTTTTCCACATTCATGTCCAAACTTCACTAACACATCAGGGATCAGCATTCTCCAAAAGAAAACTACTCTGTAGCAAATGATCTATCTTCTGCCATCTTTAGTCATTATCAGCGAGATCCTGTTTCTCCCAATAAAAATTTACAGATGACTCTCATTCACAAGCACTAACAAAAGAGTAGATTCTTCTAAAGGCATCCAAAAGAGCAGAGGAACAGCACAAGCACACCTTTCACTACAGATGAGGTAAATAAAACACATTCATGGCTGCACCAACGTCCTAAATCTTGTCTCACCTGTGGCAACTGCACCTCAGAATAACTCAATTCCTTTTGGAGAAGTTGCTATAACGCATGTCAATATAAATAAGATCAGAAACGGTGTGATATTGAACAAAAAAAACACAATGGTGCCAGAAAACACTTGGAATTAAATTTTTCTATCTCCTTCTGGCAGTATTATTTTGCATCCTATATAATCATTAAATAGCATTTTACATATTCTTTATCTTTTTAAAGATTGTTATATAGCTTTATACTAAAAAACCAAGAAGGAAGGATATCTAGACTGAAAATACCTCTGAAATTACTTTGAAAAATAATTGTTTTATCTTTTCTGTATCACAAAAAAGATACTTTACTTTAAAGGGAGTGCATTCAGGTGATGAATCACTGCCTCAGCAGAGATTTTACAGTCCATGATTGAGTCATAAAGGAGAACAAAGCCGAGAACTGAGCCAGGGTAGCTGGTAGTTGAGAGGCCTGGGATACAGGCAGCAGGCTATGGGTGAAAACATACCAACACTGCACAAAGGATAAAAGAACAATTATCAAGGCCAAATAGAGACATTCAGCTCTGGCTGTCTGACCCCATGAGACTGAATATAAGCTTTTCTCTTTTTTAATGTTTCATTCTAATCTGATATTGACAAAGATTTTTATGTCCTCTGATGTTTCCTCTGAAAAAGCCTAGTGCTCTTTCAAAATTAATGTTTCTTGTTACACACCTTTCTATTTTTCAGGAAACACAGAAATTGTACTTCTTCAAAAGCTTCACAGAGGTTTTGCATTGTCCCAGATTTCAACTTTCCCATCACTTGAGCAAAGACCATGTATAACAGACTTTTCCCCTGTTTAAGTGCTGTTTTAAGACTTGAAGGTCTGCCTTCTTCGCTGGGGGGGAGGTAAATTTTATATTTATGTCTTCTCAGCCCTAGACCTTCTCATTGCCCAATTTATTTTTCCACTTACTTCAAACCATCAACCTATCTCTGCCATTAGCTCTGATTTATAATGCCTAGGAACATAATCCAATCATGAATCTTCCTTGGGAATGCTGTAGTGGCATGAGAAAAGATCCCCGTTTAGTGCTCTTCCTAGGATAGAAAACATGAAGCTTCCAGAGCTATCAAAAACATGAGAGGCTCTTTTGTCTGATATTCCCATTCCAATCCTCACAGTGTATCAGCTGGGCAGAGAGCAGGCCCATCAGGCACTTACGGGAAGGGAGGAAAGGGATTTCCTGTCTCAAAAACTAAGATTTCAAAACACTCCCTTCCCACAACCGGATTTAACAGAGACCTTTCAAACCCTTTCCCCAAAAGAAAAGAGAAGACCAGTTTACCAAATTAGCCAAATACTAGGATGAGGAAGATCCAGAGTTCAGACTCCCAGCCTGAACTGGGCAGAGCTGGTCTCAGTTCTACAAGTCAGGCCAGCATCTCAGCTGGGTCATTGAGAGGTCTCTGTGCAGGTATCCTCTCCCAGAATTTCCAATTCCAAATTAACAAACCTTATAATTTCTTATTTCTTACTAGGAGCAAATAATTTTAACAAATCACAATTTTTCCACCTAAACACCTCTTACTAAAATTCCATATCTTGTTTGTTGTCAGCCCAGGCTTTTGTCACATATTTCGTAAGACTGCAACGGGGTAGGAAATTCCATCTGTTGTTTTAAAACGATGCAGAGAAAGGCTGGACAGCATTGCCCCACTAGACTTCAAAGCTTGCAAAATCAGGATTGCAAACAAAGAGAGCTGGATTTATTTATTCAGTCAATTTCACGATCTTGCTGATGTTATTGCTTACTTTTTCCTGTCTTTATCGGTTGGCCACTTCTGCTGTAAATCGTCTCAACAGAGTGGAGGAGGGCTGTAAAATGATCTTAGGATTTATTACACTGCTTTTGCAGGATAAGGTTCTGTGATGCAGAATACAGAAGATTCCTATGGAAACATGAGCCCTCTTTGGTCATTTTGATCTTTTCAGCCAAAACTTTCTGAAGTCACATAAGTGACACAGGAGCCTAACCCCGTTAACTTTCAGTGCAACTTGTGCCAAACTCTTAATGTTGCTTTTCAAAAGGGAGTTTAGAATAAAGATATAGTCAATGCCACATAAAAATACCAAGTACAGTTCACTTAGAAGTTGTTAGAAGAGTTTTGCAATGTGGTTTTATAGCCAGGAGTCACCATTTCAGTCTGAACAATTTGGCAATTTTACATAGGAAGTGTCTTTTAT
This sequence comes from Calidris pugnax, assembly GCF_001431845.1. Lineage (NCBI taxonomy): Eukaryota > Metazoa > Chordata > Aves > Charadriiformes > Scolopacidae > Calidris > Calidris pugnax. The sequence continues at coordinate 1,939,694 of NW_015091280.1, read as the reverse complement.
TCCTTTGCAGTTTCACATTATGTCCTCCTGAGTACCAATGAAGATTCATCTTGGACACTGTAGTGCAATGAGCAGCAAATTAATATATACTGATACGCCACTTGTCATAAAAAGTCTTGCCAACAGTTCTCACACATCTCTTCTCTATTGTTTTGCCTAATCAATAAAAAGACTTATCTCTGACTTTTACATGAAAATGGAAAAGAGTGAATGCTTACCCATCTTGTAAAGCACAGTGCTCTTCTGAGAAATGTTTGGCAGATAGTGCTTCTTACAGTAACACTTTGCTTTAATGGCACTTTAATGCTGAATTGACAGTGGAAGTCCCATAGAAATGTTCAAGGCATCCACATTAATGCTAAATAAAAGTCATTATGATTTTAGAGATATGCCAGGACAGAAATATCTAATCTGGCAGACTCCCTGTGAGCATGAGTGGGAGATGCTTGGTAACCTTTCGAAGAGGCTGTCAGCCTTTAGATCTCTTCTTACATGTACACGGCGCTTTCCTTACAAAAGTCCCCAACTCTCCTTACAGGCTGCTTCACATTTACTACTAAAATCAAAGTTGCTCTCAGGTCATTTCTGGGGCGAAGGGGCAGCAGACAGGCAGGCAACAGGAACATATGATACATATGATACATAAACAGCACTGGTGGTAATGGAGACGTTTTGCTGTGAAGGCTCCTTCAGTAGCCTTAGAGCAGACAGAAGGGATCTTGCTGTTGCAAACTAATTGTTTATCTTAAATGTGCAAGAGAGAAATGCAGCATAAAATTTGCTGAGATTTAGGATGGGATTCAAACTTAATGAGTTTAAATCATTCATGGTTTGAATCCCTTACTAGAACACAGAAAACGTGAGTCAGTTCCTGGATTTAGTCCCCACTCCTGCCTGCCTCCGCTTCCTCCCCAACAGGAGCTAGTCCTTGAGATTCCCTTGCTCTGGCTTCTGCTTCAGGGAGAGGATGCACATCTTCCCCAGATAAATAAATGTAGCTGCACTTTCACGGTCTTGTACAGAGAAGAGATGCATTAACATATGGGTATGCTTACTATAGCTGGAAAAAACATAAAGACCATTTTACTGATGGTGGACTAAGCTACAAAGGCCAAGACTAGAGCTACTAATTGGCTGTTTGTACCTTACATCTACATGTATTTTCCCTTCTCTCCAAGCACACCTGCACATGCACAGAGAATAAAATGGCTTCAGAAAGGACCAGACAAGCTGGTGCTTCTCGTTTCATATTTTCTTCTCCCACAAAGGCAGATTTTCCTGAAGCAAAAGTGTAAATGCCTGCATCAGGCAAAAGTGAGGTCATGAAGCTCCTCAGGGGAGTCCTACCTTTGGAACAAAGATTAGGTTGGACCCTAAAGCAGGAAAGTTAATTTTCCTTCCAAAACTTGTCCTTTAAATGCTAAATGTGGGTAACCCTGACACCCATATTTATGTCCAATTGCACTTTTAATCTTGCTCATCTCCTACTCTTTATTTAAAGTGCTCTGTCTTAAGCCAACCCTAAACAAACCATCAGTTTTCTAAGTAAGTCATGTGTAAAAATCACCAGTTGAAAGCAGAAAAGCTCCAGCTGCTTGGAGCGTATCAGCCTCATGTTTCAGCATGACTTCATGGGCCGAGAGTAGCCTGATGTGGGATTTCCCATCCTTTCCCTGCCCCACAAGGCTTCTCCACTGAGGCTGCTGGACATACATGCTTTATGCTCAGATAAACATGAAAAAATAATCCCTATGTTTCTTCCAGGCAAATTTCTGTGTTGAAAAAGAGAAAATTATTCAGAAAAGGCAGACATACATAGTCCTTACTGCAACACTACTTCTGATCACTGGCTACTATGATACTAGTAGGAAAATACTGCCAATTATGAAGATTTGAGCAGCTTAATTAAACCACTTCTATTTCAAATAATAAAGCTCAAAAGTAATTAATAAAAAGGACGTGGCAATCTCTGCAATAATATTTCATATTTACTGTTGGAGAAATAATCCCTTAAAAAGGTTAAATGGGCTCCAAAGGTGCAATAGAAAGGAATAAATTCTCAGGAAAGTTCAAATTCAGTTATGGGCTACAGAGCAGGTTCCAGGCAATGTCTGCAAGGCGAGACAGCTTCCTCGTTTACAATAACTAGAGAGACAGTTTCTCCATCTGCAAAAGAGATAATGGTGTTGACCTTCTTTGTGCATTCCTGTGACATCTACTGATGAAAAAGATGCCATAATAAATACACTTTCTTCTTAGCCTATAATCCCGTGAAGTTTCTATGCAACAGAGCAACCAGAACATCATCTTTTTCTGTCCCAGCATACAGAGACTGTCCTTGAGAGCAAGGCAAGGAATACAGAAAAGAAAACATCCTGGTAGAGAATTTGGATATTCTTTGTTAAACAACAAATAGCAACTGGGAACTAAAAGACAGAAGTAGCTGACATTGCTACCAGTGCTGAACCACCTCTGTTTCCCCGAATAAGCCTGAGTGAACAGCAGCTGATGATTCATAGCTTTAGCAAATGCTTAAATTCTCAAACTTACAGAAGTTGGCTGTTATTTTCTAAAACCACAGCAGTCCCCAGTAGGTAACATGAGAGCTGTGCCTCTTACTGGACAGATAAAAGAGCAGAGGCTAGGATATCATTATCCTTCATTTCGCAAGTAGAAAACCAGGGCAAAGATTATTAGAAACATCTCCCAAAAGCAAAGCGCGCCGCCCTGGGGCATACCCACTGCGGACCAGCGCCTGCCTTAGATCTGCCTTCAGCACAGGCCCAGAACGAGAAACTTCCCATGAACACAGAAGGACACACTGCCAGGCATTTTATAACCTCTCTTTTTACAAACATGTTCAAAAATAGTTTCTATACAATTCTTTACTGAAAGGCACAAAGTGTCTTGCATCAGGGATTGATGCAAGTGCCATTAAAGTGCCGACTACTCTACAGATATCACGACTGATTCAGTTTTCCTAAGCAGCCCACGGGTATGGATTTAAAGGCTACCAAACCTTTATTGTGATTAAAACGTTGAAGCCACAAAGCCAGTTAAAAGCCTAGGAAAAAAAAATGATAGGGCTCATTTAAAATATATGTGAAACAGTTCTAACTTATTTGCAAACACACAGAGATAAGATCTGTCAAGTTGTCTTACTGACAGCACAATCTTCCTTTGCCTCACTACTCTGGAGAAAAGTTGAAGCACCCAGTGAAGGGACTAAAACACTCTCTTTACCCAAAGAACATGAACCACTGACAGCAGTAGGGCAAGTGTTCCCACACGGCCTCGTCGGTATATGCTTTAGCTGTGAACTGTAAGGGATCAGCACTTCTAAAGCAGGGAAACTAACCCATTCTTCATGCCTCTCCCCAGCCACAGTATCCTTTTTCTGAGGCCGCCAGGAGTGGAGTCTCACAAGTCGCTTTTCATTATGCCCACCTAACACAGTTGCAGTACGTGATGCATTTCTAATAGAAATGTAGGGCACTGGGATACTATGAGCACAGCTAAATTTACCCACTGGAAGCTGCGCTATTAATTTAACAGGGAACATTCCCAAAAACCCCCACTTTATTTTTGCTGTGTCTTATTCCAGTCTATAAGATTTCTTCCCTCAATTTCAAACAGATGGGGTGTAGACTCCTAAGGAGAAAATTTATTTGCTAAGAACCTGATTTCTACAGCTTTTCAAGACTTGAGAAAAAAAGCCAATAGCAGAGAAGATAGAGAGGAGAGGCAGGAAAGCAGGCAACTTAGCGTATTTGAAATAATATTATCCCAAACCATAGTTCTTATGTTACAGTATTGCATGAATCCCATCCAGCCTCAGTAGATTATTAAGCCTGAATTTGATAGCTTAATAGCAGAAATTACAAAAACTCACATAGAAAACCAGCAATTGGAAAGTATAAAAATTCATATATAGTCATTCCTTTCTAGCACTAGCTACATTCTTGCGGAAGGTAATGTTAAATCTGCCAGGAGAAGGTCAAGACCACACAAAGAAAATAAATCATGGCAGTGCTATGTGGACCTGTCCAAAGGTTAAGGATCTAAAGGACAAGCAGATACTCTAAAATATAAACAGCCCCTAGGGAATAATTACTTAACCAACTCCATTTGAGCCATCCTGAACAGATGGTTTAGAAGGTATATCGACTATTGCTGTGTTTTGTGAAACTATTTGTTACCCGCTGAGACGGGGAACAAATGATACTGTAGCCACGTAGCTGGTTATCTCTCTAATCCTGTGTATCCTTGCAATATCTAGTGACCCAGAAATATATTCCCAGAAGTACCATCTCCCACAGGCAGTAACTACATAAAGTAACATCAGATAATGTCCTGTAAGGTATAAAGCCTGAATAGATTAAGCACAAAACAGGGTGTTTGGCTGAATTTTCTAGCCACTGTAAATTATAGTGACTGCCGTACAGTTAAATGCACCTGAGATAATACTGAACCTGCTGGAACTATATAAAAGACTCATCAAGTTTATGCTTGGCTGTGAATGCAGGGGCCACGGCTGCTCAGTTATTGGCCAGAGTTTCTTCAGCCACAAATGCTTTTACACTTCTTCAGACATCACACATACCGGTGCGGTATATTTTACCTGAACTTCTTCCAGCATGACCGTGGTGAAGGTGCAAGGGAGAGAAGGCCAAGCTCTCCCTGCCAATCCCTGGAAGGGACCAGGGAGACAAGGAGGACTCCCACCTGTGCAGAAGGACAAAGCCAGGTTTATGAACCACTAACTTCCCACCCTGTTGCAACAACAGTGAGCAGTAAATTGGGTTACGCTCCTGTCCACAGTGTAACAAGCAACAATACCTGAAATAAATCAGGAGTTTGAATAGGATGCATAGTAGCTGTGCTGGGTATAAAATCTGAAGCTGTTGGCTCAGAGAGGTCTTACTGGGATAGTGACTTTTCAGCAGTGATCTCAAAAAACCCCCGAACTTGTAGTAATGTCCTGCAGTTCAGCCCTACAATATCTTTTCTAGGATCAACTCTTTTAGAATTACTAATTCCTATAAAAGTCCTACAATTTGCAGTTTTGCTTTTCTTTATCTGTGCTTCAGGTTTGCCGAACAAGTGCACCAAAGATCACCCCTCCCCAGCACAGCCACGAGCCATACTTTACCTCCTCTTTGTCATAGAGCCAGCTTTCCCAAGGGAAAATTTTGATCCAATAAAACCTGAGAGTTTGACATTCGGCTGGGACTTTTGGACATCTGGCCTGAGCAAGGGTCTGCCACAGAGCAGGAAAGCTCAGCCCTTTCTACAGCGTGCGTGCAGATAACTACTCACAGCACACGCAGCACACCTGAGCCTGTCCAGGAGCAGTGGATTTACGGTGCTCCCCACATGATTCATGTGAATGCAGGGATCTGACATGTCCCAAAAGCATTGTGCTCATAGTGCATGTGTTGACCATATGTGTAGTGTGAGACAGTGAGGCCAGCGCCCACTGGAAGGGTCATGTTGGCTTCGAATGAGCTCTACAGCACACGCACAGAAACACCCGCACCCACGAGCCCTGGCCTTCCTCCTCGCCCACCCGTCACTACAAGCCACAAGTCAGTCAGAGACACGGGCTAGTGAGGGCAAACAGTGCAGAGGAGTGATAACAAGCTGCAGTCACTTAGTCCGTGAGGCACCAGATCAAGTGCCCAGCGAGTAAACCGGATTGCCATTTCTTCCACAGACAGGGCTTGCTGCTCACAGCAATGGGCACAGGCTGGCCAGCTGCCCCCCAAATTACCCTGAAAGCCCAAGGAGCAAGCAGCAGAGCCACCTCTTAATAAAAAAGAACTGGTAATCCTGGCCCTTTCCCTTCATATTTGACCAGTTACTTAGCTTTTTCAGGGGGAACATTACACCCTGGCATGCCAAAGCATCGCTGCAGGGGAGGAACGGGCAGGGCTGTGAGGGCAAACCAAGAGAAACTGGCCAGACGTTAGCTTGGATTACCAAGGCAGAGAGAACAATTCACAGCTGAAGTACAAAACAAGGTGTCTCCGAAAAGCTCCCACATAATCAGTGGAAGACGAAGACGTATATAGTTTATTTTATTAAAGCTAGAGGAAACAGCACTGAGAAAGAAGATCCCATTGAATATTTGGGTTCCTCGGTTTCCAGTTCTAGCCAAGTACTAAGTACAAAATAATCAGAGCTCATGTTTTAGGATGCAGGGGGCTCTCTCAGATACTTAGGTCCTGAATTGTGAAACTGGGCTCCACATGCCCTGCGATCAGTGTCTTACACCGAGGGAATGCCACCATTCCTGCCCGCCTATCACCTTCCCCCATAAACAGACCTTCCTTTTTCTTTTTCTTTTCTGAGCTGATGCAAGAAAATGGTTGCTAAAAAGAATTCAGAACTCTGACAATTTGGACAATCTTCCACTAATCTTCCCTTCAGGGTGCCCACAATCCTTTAAAGCATGACAAACTGACAGAGGGAGCTCCTTTATAGTCGCTGGGCTCTATATCTTTATAAACTGGGCTTTTCTGTATGCGGCAGAAAACCCAGGAAGGCAGACACTGTACAAAGGAAGGTGGAAACAGGCATTTTTAAGAGTGCTTGAGGGGCCATCAGATGAAAGAAAAAGATCTGGGCACAATAATATTCTTTAGTACAGAGGAAAAAAAGCTACCATAGCCTTGTTGGAGAAGAATCCCACATGCCTGCTAATCTACCTACCAAGGGTTATATGACACTCTAAAAAAAAAGTCTGGAAAGCAGTCAAAGCAAAAACTCCGCTTACCAGAGAACACAGCCCTGCCCTCCTCACTTTTCTGCTGTTGTAGATGTTATTTGTAATACAGCCAAACTGATATGCCCTTGACACGTGCAGAACGTTACAGCTCCAGGCAGCTGTTGGTTAAGTGGGGTTGTGAAAATTGTATGTCTGTGTGAGTAACGACAGCTAAGTTAATTCCCCCC
>NW_015091280.1:1891543-1932604 GCF_001431845.1 Calidris pugnax | reverse complement strand
ACAGCTAAGTTAATTCCCCCCCCACTCCTTTTTTTTTTTTTTTAGGTTTATCTCTGTTTCAATAATGCCACCCCGACTGCTTCCAAACTGCCACTGTGGGGAGAACACACTGCAACACACCAGCCTTTAACAACCTCACTCTAAGCTATACCTAGGTTAGATCAGCTCTTCTGTAGATTGGCAATGCACATGTCAAATACTCCTTCTAAGAAACCAACTCTGACACGCTTTCAATTGCAAATTTTACAGGAATTTTTTACTGGTATATCTGATATTGAGTGACTTCAAAAACATTGCAATGATAAACTAGTTACCTGCCATATGATATTCCAGTTTCTGAAGACAACCAAGCCTGAGTTCACACCACTATTTTTCATTTTAGACACCAGAAATAACATTACAACAATTTGGACATAATGGGTATCATGCTATCGGCTAACATGCTGTGATTCAGCCATATCACATTCTGTTATACACACACATTGCTTAGTCTGCCTGTGGTTCAGCACACACGTGGAAGCTGCTCCCTAGCAAAGGTGGGTAACTCTGGTGGCAGTCCACATTGTGCCCAATCATCAGGGCACTTTTTGCCACGGTTACGCTACATAGCTCAAATAGAAATAGTTTTATTTTAGAGATGGGAATGCATGAACCTTTTCTGGAACAACTACAGAATTACTTTTAAAAAATGCCTGCTTAATTTTATATGACTCAGTTCTTAAGAATGAATGTTTTACACAAATTAATCATTCCCTGTCATTTCCACCAGCACATCCCCGGGAAGAAAAAAAAAAAAAAAAAAAGATGCCCAAACCTGAAAGCTTTCCTCCCACTCTCAATTTAAAGACTAGGATTATCACGAGTATGCTTGGAGGATCAGAAACAAGATCTCTAAGATATACATGTGAAACTCAAAAGTTGAATTGCATTACTAAAGACATAGTGTAGTACTGCATATAGTACAGTATGAAGTAGCAGAAAAATAGTACAACTTAAGAATAAAATTGTTTCCAAACTATTACATGAACAGCATTCCCAATTGACAAGATTACATATTTTATTACAATAGGTAAAAAAAAAATAAAATAGGGACACAGATGTCTGAAAATAGGACCCCCTCAGTTAATAAAGCATTTTCTAAACTTATTCATTTTTTTTTTGTTATTATTATGGCAATAAATTTTAAAGTATGTCAGTATACACACGTGCAGCACTTGTGAGAAAGCAGGATTAAGGCGAACACCTATGTGTAAAAAAAGATTCCTTTTAAAGATTATAATTCACAAGCTGTGCATACTAATGCTACTTCATCCTTCTCAGCAATTAACAAAGATGAAAAGAGAGACTGACTAAACAAATAGACTTTGAAGCAACCTTTCATCTATTTAAGAAACTGTAGGGATCTTATTGCCATCACTTTGCTGTGTTTTATAGCTTCCTGAGAATCTTAAGTAAAATATCAATCTGCTTAGAGCAAGTCCTACAGGTATTTTTCAAACTATAAATACCTGAAAGTTTATCATCTCCCTCTTATTCATACAGCTCTTGACAAATACGATTGGAAAAGATTGATATTTTGTCTCCTTGTTTCCTGTACTTGAAAGATATTTTCTCTGCGAGTCACTGTATCAGTGTGTCACTCTTCAACTCTGGGGCAAGAAGCAACAGCTCCAGCCACGAACCAGCCCCTCGCCCCAAACGTCTGGGAGAAGGAGAGGCGTCCACAGCAGGGATCACCTGGGAGGAACATGGGGGGCAAACACTCAGGAAATGCTACTGTGAGCTGAATCAATCCTGAGAGAACCACGGTGCTAGGGTGGCAATTTTTTTTAAAAAATAAAACAGAAAAAAAAATTTAAGAAGGGGTGAAGCCACCTGTTTTGTGTTCCAGGATGAGAAGCTACCATCAGTTACAGGAGCAGTAACCACTGTACCTGCACACGTGCAAAGATATGAGTAGACTAACCATACAGCAAGATATAAATATCCATCTCAATGGGAAAGCACACCGCAGCTGCTGCTACTCATCTGAGAAAGTAATTAAAAACCCTAAAATGAATTATTCCAATTTGCCTTCATCTAGGAAAATTTTTAGTTGGGATTTGGGGAAAATGAGCATTGCAATGCATGTAAGCAGTTAATAGTAGAAAAAAGGGGAAAAATCGGTTAAAAAATAAAAAAAAACTTTAGTTGGGATTTGGGGAAAATGAGCATTGCAATGCATGTAAGCAGTTAATAGTAGAAAAAAGGGGAAAAATCGGTTAAAAAAAAAAAACCAGACATAACTCCCTTAAGCTCTACTCTGTCCTCACAAAATGGAGGAAGAGTTGAAATGAATCTTGAAGTTCACACTCTATGTGACTGAGAGCGAAGAAGGGAAAAGAAAATAGAGAGAGAGAGGGAAGAAAACCCTCAGTGGACTCTGATGCTCTTCAGAAATTCAAAATCTCAGCAGCTTGCTCAGGGATGCAAAATGCATGTTACTGATGTGACAGGTGACCCCCTGCTCCTCCGTGCTCAGGGCAAAGCCCAGGTGAGGGCTGGGGCAAGGCTGACACGGGGATTCAAAGCCAGGCACCGAGGAGCTGTTCCAGCAGAGCACTTAAGACTGTGCACAATTTAAGCAGTGCCATATTCAAATGCTCTGCTGAAAGAAGGCTTTTGTTTTGAAAGTTCCTGTCAGTACTTTCTTTTAATAGGAAATCAATATATCATTTGTTTTCTAGAAAGTAGACACCCGTCCTTCAGGACTTGTGCAGCCAAGTTTAGCTCTGGTGGAAAATTGAGTAGTTTTGACCTAACTTTTCTTTTTCCGTGAATGTCACTTTCCTCACCCTAGGGACAGGAGGTGAGTGAAAAGCAAAGGGAATGAACATCATAGTATAAATCATACCCAATACTAACTATGGCTGAATTATCAGCTCTTAAATTTTTTTCAATGATGCTGGCAAAGCAGTAATCCCACTGTGAGCTAAAAAGCAATAAGAAGTTAAGAAAAATGTGATCACTTTCCCTTGTGTTTGGCCTTTGGACTAGCAGTAGGAGGAATAAGAAAGTTGGTAGGGCTGGTCACCAAGAACTCTGCCCAGCAAGTAGGCACAGATGGGGTTCAGCAAAGATCGGACAACAGGGTGGCCTTAGAGTTATCTTCTCCCTTTATATCAATTCAGGTCACATAAAAGAGAATCTTGATCCAAAAAGGAGAGAAATGAGTGTCTTACTCTTCCCCGGAACAAGGTGAGGAGTTCTTGGGGTTTCTGGAAAGAATTGAAGTTGCAAGAAACCGGAAAGAAGACCAGGAGCGCGCTCTGGTCTGTTCCTAGGCACACACAGCAGCACATCACTTCAGGCAGATTGTACCATAAAAGCTGCCTGAAGAAAACAGCTTGAATCCCTCCTTCTCTTCCTTTCTGAATTAAAGACAAAAACATGATCTTGTTGCAAGATGTTTATTTACAGCTGCTTAGAGTAGAATGCAAACAAACATCTTGTAACAAGTTGCTTGATGGCTTCCCATTACATGTACAAAGCTTAGCACTGCCTCAGCAGGTACTCAGCAATGCTGCTGAAAAACTAACGTCTCTGTAAGAATATCCTGAATTATATCTAATGTCATTTGCCCACCTACATCATTACTCCCATGGAAAACTAACGCTCAAAAAGACAGAACTGATCTGCAATCTTAGTGAGAAATAAATCGATGAATAGTAAGTGATAAGAGAGTAACAATTTTGAAAGCAGTTTGTATTCACATGGTACTAGAGTTGAAGGAGTAAAAATACAATAAATGGCAGTTCCACAGTCACACTTAAGAAATCCACAGTTAAAAGGAAGACATTGAAGATTAGATTCAAACACTGGATGAGTAATACTGAATCCTCTACACAGAGTCACTCTTCAGTCACAAGATAGCTTGCTTGCCTGACTTTTTTCATTTTTATTATTGACACTATTAAAATTCATAAACCAGGATATCCTGATTTAATATGACTTCTCCCTTTTCATAAAAGAAAGTGTGCCCACCTATAACACAAGAAAGTCTTTGAAGGGAGAAAATTCAGCCCTTTGATCGAGAATGACAGTCCTCACAGATGGGCACAGACTGTACAGACAGAACTTCTCCCTTTGGTTCACTGACCGCATCGTGCCCCTTATGTGGGAGATGTAAATATCTGCTGTTTCTTGTGTTCCTCTTCACAGCATGAAGCTCCAGTGTGCCGTACGCTGCACAGCTGATGACATTACATCTGGTATGAACTGTTCACAGTCCACTTTCCAAGTAACTTACATTTCCAAACCTCCTAAAACTTGGCATTTGAAGGTCTCCGGGTTTCAATAAAAAGGCACTAGTTAAATTGCTTCTTCTGAAGAAACCTACTTTTCTTACAACTAGAAAATGCTAAAGGATGAGGCATTGTTTTCGTTCTTACAATTCTTAATATGCAATGCAGCCAGGACAAGGGCAATGGCTGGGTGTCTCTCCTGCCACCCACCACTATCAGTTTGCTAAACAATTTGTGGTTGTCTGTGTCTTCTCCTCCTACACAAAAGCGCGATAAGGAAGGCCACCTGATGTTAGGTCTCCACAGCTCTGAGAGAGGAGAGAGCATGAGGTCTGGAGAGGAGGCAGGATGCGACCTGGGGCAGTGCTGTTGCTGGAGAAGGCTGCAGCACCCAGCCCAGCACCCGTGGTACCTGCTCAGGCTGGTGGCTGGTCTGTACGGACCTGAAACAAGAGCCAGCTCAGCAGGTGGCTCAGGGCAGAGAGGAGACAAACAGAAAGATCTGTTGTCTTTACTCCCTGGCTCTACCAGCAGGACTGCATCCATTTAGCCCAGCAATTTAAGAGTCAAACTCGGAAACTTGTGCAAACACAGATGTACCTAAACAGGATTGAAACAAGCTTGGGTTTGTTTGCCAGAACAAGCTAAGGCATTTAAATGCACTGACATTAAGGATCCGTGCCAGTTTAACCGGATCAGTTTTCAAGACAGTTGTTAAACCAGCTTCATTTTTCTGCATATATAGTATAAAATACACATTTCTTTACCGTTCCTATACAAGCACTTCCATCACTCCTGGCAAAAACCTGATTAAAATGCCAGGACTGCCATGTTTCTACAAGTCTTTCTGTATGGTCTGACTGCAGCTCCTAAGCATTTAGCCTGCTTTCACTTTACTACTGCTTTGCTCTCGGCTGTTAATTCCCAAAGTAATAATCCCTGACCTGAACTTGTTCCGATTTCTTTCTTGTTTTGCCTCAGGTTACTCACTTTCAACTGCTACACAAATTCTCATGGAATAATTTCCCCTCCCAACTGTCTTCAGTAACACTGTCATGCAATAATTCCAACAAAGAAGAAGTAAAAGATAAAAGTACCCTAAATGCCAAACATTCACATTCCAAATAATAAAGAATATGGTATTTTCAGTATACCAGGAACCTACCACTCAAGACTATGACCTAATTTTCTTTTCAAACGGACAAATTAGACTCCCTTTTATCCTCAGAAGAGAATATGGATGCAAACTTTCCTTGAGAATTTTAATCATATCAGGGGTTTCTGCAGAATATGTTTGTGGTTTATATTTTCACAGTTTACTTTTTAATTTCTACAAAGACTGTTGCAGTTAAGACTCGGCGGACTCTGAACAGGTCCTTAAAGACCTGAAAAGAACACTTTTGGAAAAAGGCCTTTATTAACTGAATTTCCTCATAGATGGAGGGGGAGGGATGGATCCTATTTTGGCTATTTTGTTTGAAAATTCTAAGAAAAATTAAAATCGTGTAGAAAGCAAATTGTTTAGATTTAAGTATCTGGTTACATCATCTCGTTTAATTAGAATCACACTGCTTCAGAGACAAGCCTTGAAAGACTGACTCCTATGGAAGTCAGTAATTTTGTTTTCCCAGTCATTCAAAGAATCCATTTTATTTCTGTCTTTTTTTAAAGGATGACCTCAAATAGAAATGAAAAGCAAGAAAGTAGGAACTACCCCCCACAATCTATTATGTACTCCAAGAATAATCAAGTATTGTAAATTACCAAGTATGTTATTGAATAATAAAAACAGAAGTCCCCACTGTACGTGAAGAACCACGGAGAGAGAAGAAAAGCTTCTAATTGTTGGGTATAAAAAACCATATATCTTCCAGAATTTAGTAAGAGGGTAACACAAGGAAACAGGCTATTGTCTTCTATTGGGGGAAGAAAAGAAAAAAGTAGCAACGAAACAATTCTCAGGTCTTGATTTTCGTGTACAAAGCCAAGAAAATCTCAGAGGAAATGACTTTCAGAGTCACTGATAAGTGCTGAAATGTTTCCCCAGTGGAGAGCAGGATACAAATCCTTATTCTTTTTCTTTGTAGGTGAAGAGGTCGCTAACGTGTGCCCAAACAGACCCTTCTCAAGCAGAATGCTAAGGAAAGACACTACGATCTCAGGAGTGGTACTTTCCTTTCATGGTTAAATGAAAGTCACTTGTGGAAGCGAGTCTCTTGTTAGGTGCAGGTTCAGATAGTGGTGTTCATAACAACTAGGATCAGTCTGGTGCATTCATTTACTGGGGAAGGAAAAGAAGTAAAGCAAAGAGTTCTTTTTCCAGAAAAAAAAACATGAAACAGAAAGAAAGATTATTTTTAAGGACCAATTTGTTGTTGCTGCCACAACTTGTGAAGTCACAGCCTCTGATCTACATTGCCCACAACCTCCTGGTGGGAAACTGAATCTCAGTAATGGAGAGGTGAAAGCAGGGGAGCACCAAGATTAAAGTAGAACTTCCTTTGCTGTCCAAAATGCTAGAAAACAAAACAACAACAAACCAAATTGTTTCAAATACTTTCTCATTTGTGGCAGACATTTAGCTGTGTGCTTAGTGCACTTCTGCCTTACAAGAAATTCAGGAAAACTTTGGGATCTGTGATGTTTCACCCAGTGTGAGCAATGCTGAAGGAAAGACTCCTTTTATGTGCCTGAACAAGGAGGTAAGAAAGCATTCGGTACTCCACAGCTCCGCTATAGCACTCATCTTCACTGCACATCACAACAAACTCTCACTCGACAACTCCTGGTCTCACAGAAGTACCTGCAAATGGATCAAGCTTCTGCTGGTGTTTTCCTCCAGTCTTCATTCATCAAAGTGCACACACAGCTGACCATACCTGTACCTGCTATGCTTAGGTCGACGGAGTTAAAGAGATGCTGAAAGATAGTTGAGCAGATAAAAGCCAGGAATAAATATATCTTCCCTAATTCTTCAAAGAGTTTTGTAACTTGGGTCAGAGCTGATACAGTGGATGTGAAATTGAGAAAGCAGTCTCTTTGGGAGTCCTCTGCACAGGCAGCTGCATAAATACGACATAAATAAAAGACATGATCCAGTGTTGGTTAACTCTATAATCTACAGCTTTTAACAGAATGAAGAGTCTCTACATAAAGGTGCAACAGTGATTTCTGGTGGTCCTTAAAGAGCTATAGCATCAGTTTAACAAATGATTCTGGTTTTTCTTGCTTTTTTTTAAGAAAGCTTGATTTTTCCAGGTTTGGAGAAGGGTTTGGAAAAATCAAGACAGATACAGAGGAAGTTTTTTGGGTAGGACAATTCCAGCAGTCAGATTTGGTGACAAGCCTTCACATAGTGTTGCTGGAGAGAGAAGCTGATGTGTTGTTTACAGATCCAGACAGAACAGCAATGCTAGAAATCATTCTGCTTTCTGAGTGGTTGCACGTGCACTAAGAAAAATGCAGGTTGCATGAGAAAAACTATTTTTTAATTTATTTTTTTTACATTCCCACCTAGCAAACCTAAAATGAAAATAGCCATGCCTATTATCTGATGAAAATTATTGCTCTACACACAGAAATAAACTGGGAATCATCCGATTAATCTTCTTACTTTTTATTGCCTCTGTTTCCAGAGGCTTAATAGATACTAACTGCAGGGCAGAACTTAACGCCGGATTCACATTTACTTATTTATTTTTCATACTAAAATCAAAGGCAGGGAGAGTATTAAAAACAACTAGAGGACTTGAGAACATTAGGTAGCAGCCAGATAAGCAAATCCCTTTGCCTGTGACATGCCACTCTCTGAATCATAACTCTTCAGCATGCTTAGCCATGAAAAAGATCTAAGTAGGAGAGTAATATGAAGATGCAAGACAATTTGTATCTCTTTAAACAGAAGATGACACTGGCAAATTAGGCTGTGAAATTTGGACTCAGCTATACATACGTGCCAGCACATAGCCACAAAGCATTTCAGTTCCTCGACCTCCCACATCCACCAAGTGTCAGGTCACGAATTCTGTCATGCAACTCTCACAAGCAGCATCTTCCTACCCATCCACACCAGATGATGTGGATTGTTGCTAGGCCTATTCTTTGCACCGTGGTGCACATTTAAACTTAGAGGCAGATCTGACTCTGAACCTGGCTAGCAGCTGGACTTTCTGGCTAGCGGCCCCGAGCTGCTATCTCAGTCTCCCTGGCTGTGGTACAAAGCAAAGGGCAGGGAACATCCCTGGGAGATGGGCTTCAAACTTCAGTCTTTGCCCCATCCTTAATTGGGGACATCAGGTCTTTAGATGCCCATTGGCATCTCCTGCCTCTGCACTGAGGCAGAGCTTGCCAACTCCTCAGACCTTGAGGATAAATGACATTTCCTTGTAACATTCCCCATGGAGACAGGAGCCTAAGACAAGTACAGACAGGAACCACAGCCATCCTTCACATGAACAGTTTGGCTCATTTCTTTTTTGGATATTGCTGCATTACAAACGGGTCTTTCCAGGCAAGTCCCATTCCATTCCAGACCTCCTTGAGCTCATTTTCTGTGATGTTTAATAAAAACTTTGATTTATGAAGGTACAGTGAAAGTCACAAGCCCTTGAAATCATCCAAGAGACCAGTTCAAAATGAACATCTGAGCAGAGGAAGAGATCCCTGCAGCCTACAAAGCACAAGATCTTTCTGTACTTACTCAAGAGTACTGGGAATCAAGAACGAGCCCCATACACATTTGCTCTGCTATGGGCCCAAATAGTGATATGGTCTCTAGAATTACAGTAGTTTTCAGGATCCCTTTTATTTTTCCTGCCTCCCCCCACTTCCTTTTTTTCTTCCTTGTAAATTCATCATCTCTTGTCTACAACATATTCATCAGATTTGCAGGAACAAAATATTACTAAAAACATAAGGCATAGGAAAAATGTAAACAAGTTTCAAAACCTTCCGTATGCAATACAGAACAAAATTTAGTAACTATTCTAAAATGCAAACTAAACCCCACCAGTTAATCTCAACCAGGTAAAGTTTTTGTGATGTAATCAAAATAAAAATATCAAAAGAACAAACAAAAAAATCATAACAGATACAAAATTTGAAAGAGAAATGTGCACAGAATTTTTAATCCATCTCTGTAGCTAACTCTTGAAGCCTGAATTTTGATGTATTCCACATTTTCTGGGAAACTTAAATGTTTACTTGATAGCATTGACAGAATAGATAGAATCAGACCTAAGCCTTCCAGTCTGCTCTACCATTGCTCTCTTAAGAAACATGACTCAACTGTGGATCTCTAATTCCCGAGCTCATAGAAAAGAGGTCTGGGCAGAAGTTCAAGAGGTCTGCCAGTCAGTTGCTGTGTTCTATTATTACAGGATCAATTATTCCACCATCATTCTTGATGAACGTTTAAGAACAGGTTAGACAGATCTCCTTTGGTGGGAACTCCACAATTTTTCAACGGACTCTATTCCAGCACTGCAGACGTTACACTGAAACCAACGTCATTGCTACCAAATGGCACAAGTGCCAGAATGAAGTGCCATTTGACAAATATAAGTGCAGTTCTTGTTAAAAAGGCTCTTCATCTTACTATTTTAAAAGCGTACTTCTTTCTTTGTTACTCATTTACGGCAAGCCAGTTACATTTTATCTGAACAATTCATCTGGTTCTCAAGTCAGATTTATAGTGTAAACTTGAAATAGTAATAAAAAACATGAGGAAGATGCCAGACTCACAGTTTTACTATAAAGCCAACACCTTAAACACTGTACCAAAGTGATTCTGCAACCTCCTCTTGTGTAAGCAGGCCCAGTGGAAAAAACTGAGTGAGAAATCTTCGTGTTATTAAATACTGCTGGGTAGTTACACAGCAGAGGACACAGTAACTGTCTACATGATCAGGAAGGTCATACCAAAACCAGCTTTGAACACAGCTTTATAATATACATTTTTAAAAAAGTGTCAGAAAATTGCTCTCAGTGCAACACTTTTTCTGCCTTTTTTTTTTTTTAAATAACATACAGCCACTTTGTTCTTTTCAGAACTGCTGTATGTCTTTCTGACTGCTATAAAATAAAGCCCAGTCTTTCATTAGTTTGCTTATTGTGGGTCTTCCCCCTCTCTCCCACCCCCCCCCCCCTTTTTTTTTTTTTAAATAACATTCAGCCACTTTGTTCTTTTCAAAACTGCTGTATGTCTTTCTGACCGCTATAAAATAAAGCCCAGTCTTTCATTAGTTTGCTTATTGTGGGTCTTCCCCCTCTCTCCCACCCCCCCCCCCCTTTTTTTTTTTTTTCCCAGATTATTCAGAACATTTTAGCTTCAGGGAAACTGTTCTCATCATCTTTCTTTCCACATGGAACTAGCTGAAAGATATTCATGAAAGATTCACTAGGGCCAATTTTCTAAGAGTATAAGCAACAGCAACATCAATATTTCAATGTCTAGAAAACGTGGCTATTCTCTTGCCTTGAGTAGATTGTTGGAATTCATTGTATTTTAATTAATTCAAAATTTCTTGACAGATTCTGTAGGTCCCTTGCTAGTAAAAATTCATAGGGGGAGAAAAGATTTTTTTTCCAAAACAATATTTGGGGACTATGAACCTGCTCATGTTTTACAATATAGTTATGGTGGTGTAGGTGGAAATGCGACTGCTGATCTTTTCATCATGGTCCTTGTAGACTGCTAGTTTCCCAGGCAGTTTCAGCTGTCACAGTTGCTTAGAGTCCACTGAGCTGTTTTTAGTTACTCATTCAAATATTCATAAGAACCGAGGGCTGCAGTTTGCTGTCTGGTAACAACTTCATTTTCTGCTCATACTGAGCTCGTCCTTGTGGGCTGCCTCTTCCCACTCAGATTGGCTTTTTCACAGCCACGTGACCCTTGAAGGGTAATGGAGTTTTCCTGGGAGTAGGCGAAAGAGGCATGTTCTACCTTTTATCTTTGCTTGGCTGGACGGTGAAAATAATTGCAGAAGACAGTTATGGATTACCAAAGAGACATGTGAAATGATCAAACCTGTATCAAGCACTGGTTTCTGCTACTAGAGAAAGCACATGCTTTAATTATTTACCTTGTGGGATAGCTCACACCTTAGGATGGCCACATTTTTGTGCAAATATTTACTTAACAATATTGTTCTCGAGAAGAGTAATGAAAATAGGTGTAATTTCATGTAATGTTCCTGGGAAAGACCAATGGACTGTGACATTTCCCTGCATGGGGGAAATCACTAGAGTGCAATGTTTCTATTATTTCATTAAAACTCTTGCTAAATAACCCTTCAGGGCAGCACAATTTTGCATTTCTAGCTAAAGGAAATAGCTAAAGATGAGGAATCCACAACTATCACCAGTTAATAATAGTGCATGGTAGGTTTTCTAAGAGAAAATACTACTTAACACACATGAATACCCAGACACACTTCAATTAAAACAGTATTTAGAGGAAGCTAAGCAACATCCTGCCTTTAGTTAGGGCGGCTGCCGCTCTGCCGGGTCCTTTGCAGTCAGGAGAAAGCACAAAGGAGAAAGCCCAGGCACCACCCTTGCCCATCAAAGGAGAAAACCCAGGCACCACCCTTGCCCATCGGCAGATTAATGCTCCTCTCTCACCTCTGTCCTCCCGCTTCTTTGCGCCAGCTCTTTTCTAGGAAAAGCTCCTGGGAAACCCCAACGTTATCACCCAAATGGGAGAGGACGTGCCCCTTCTGCCTTTATCTCTCCATGCAATTGCAGCCCAAAATATGGGCTTTATAGAGAGATTTTTAAATGAATGTAACAGGTAAGTGTTTCCCTGTGTATGACTTAAATAATTTATAGGGTTTTTAGTTCTAGTGTTTTATGGAAAAAGGCTTAATTTCTGTCAATACAACATACTGGATATATAGCATCTTAAAATGACCATCCTTTTAATTACACTGTCATGACACTTTCTTTAAAGATTGTCTCCTTCAAGGCTTAGATTGAAAGTGTTTCTTTACACACTTACTGAACATAAGTACATAACAGCATCAGACAGCAGTAAAGTCTTCTGGATAAGCTACAAAAAGGATGGAACAGGTACAACATAAATTTTCTCTGTCTGTCCTGTTCCACTTCAGATTCAAAGGGGGAAAATAAAACAACCTGTCGAGGGTTAAGCAAAAAAGATGATGGTTTCATAACTAATGAATGATAAAGCCATCTTTGGAAGAAACAGGGGAGAATGGGGAAAAAAAAAAGCCCAATAACACCATTTGTTTACATTAGAGAAACATCCACTACTGCAGACACTGTTAAGATACTGTCAGCGTTTCTATTATGATCCCATATTTCAAAGGCTTATAACTTGGCCATGAGAAGTCACTTTTAAAATTGATTCCAGACTATAGAGTGAATTTAGTTGCATTCTGTATATTATTGTCACCAGGTGGACACCGAAAATATGTTATAAAAATAAATAAAATTTAAAAAACCCAGCTACAGCTAAATCAAACCTGGGTGCACTGATGAGCTATCGATGCTAAAGACATCTCAGGCTCAAGTCACTCAGGTACCACTTGTTCCATTGTCTTTAAAACAAAACAATGGAAAAAAAGATACAAGACATTTTATTTGGATTTTTGGCTTGGTTTTTTGTTGATTTTTTTTTTTAATTTGTCACTGTATTTTTCATTCAAGAACAAGAAAAATATCTGAATAAGCAAATCATGCAAGAGCACTATAAAACACATGAAAACAAACACAAGGAATAATCGCTGAAACAACCTCTGCTTCTGCAGCACCTGCAAGACTTATTTCTTTGTGGAGACATAGTGCAGGAACAGTTTGGTCAAGCAGGGGGCCAGGGGATCTAACTTGATAGATTTTGACCTTTCATGGAATCCCTTCAGCTTGCTCCCCCCCAATCTATTTTTCCTTCAAATATTTCTCTTTTCCAAGGCTGAAGAGCAAAGGTTAATTAAGTAATCTATGACTGAATGCTAACATATGCAACGTATGCACAGAAAAATGCACATCCCATTTTTAACATTTCTCTGGAAACAACTATGGTCTCTTATAGCTGCAATTTTGAAAGAATGCAATTATGGTATAGAATTTCAGCTACCTTTGGGCTGAGGCCTCTGGAGACATACAAAGAATTAGTGCATTGTTGTGTGATACATTTCTGAAATCGTGTTCCTCTAACGAGGATTTTCTCGTCTAAAGCTACAGTGCAATCCCTCTCAGCTAAAAATCATGTCTGTCTGTCCTTCTGTTTGTAAAAATACCTATTAACAGCCTGAAGGCTTATTTCCAGTTTCCAAAAAATCAAAACTGTATGTCAGCTAAACTAGCATTAACTCACACAACAAAAGAACTGCTCTGCAGGTGACAAAAGGCATAAACTGAAAATCAAAGCACTGGAGGTAACAGATGGGGTGGTGCTGTTCTACTGGAGAGAAGTGAATCTGAGAGATGAGGGCTCCCAACTGAAGTGCCTTGCACACACTGGCCAGCTCCGGCAGCCTTTGACTGCTGAGTTTAGGTATGAGCTGAGATAAAACATGAGGAAAGAGGCTGGACCAAAGTCAGTTGAACAAGTCTAAATGATGGGCATATCTAACATGTAAAACTGCATCTTGCATCAAGATCAGACATGACTTCCACAGTGTTAAAATCAATGACCTTTTGCTGCTTTCCTTAATGCAAATAACAATGTATCCACGGATTAACCTCACTGGCAGAAAGAAAATCCAGGTATTCCTCTCTTGTCTGTGCAACCGATTTGATGAACTGGCATCAGTAATACATTTGTCCCAAAGAGGTCCAAGTCTAAGATGTCTTAGGCTTATCTTATTGATAGGACAAAATAAAGGTAGGCAGGAGCATAGAGACCAGAAATATTGATCAGAATAGCCTAAACTCCAACCATGGGAGCTGGAAATCCACTTCATAGCCAAATTATTACTACTATCTGTTTTAGTTTAGCTACACTTCAACTCAAGGTGTTTTTTCAAGCTTTTGACAACACCTGATACTTATGCTATCTAACAAAACCAAATCAATTACTATCATTTTACTGATAAAACTTCAAGCCTGTTCCTTAATACAGTTTTGAGTACACTGGATTGCAAAGTAGCTTTGGAAATTTTGCTTTATCATACAAAAAAACATGACTATTACAAGCAGTTAGTCAAGTGTTGAGATTTGGCTGCTAAAGACTCCGTATGTGTTCATAAAGCCCCAGAAGAGCAAAACCAACACCTAATAAAAGGAACTAAGAAAAAAAAAAAATTACACTTTCATTAAGCAGTATCACTGATCACCCTAACACTTTGCCATAGCAAAGCCTGTAAAAGATCAGCATGAAAACAGACTCAGAGTAAGGCACAGCTTCTCTACTTAGGCCAACGTGTGCACACCAGGGCTTTGCAAGGCACGGCTGTGTCTGCTTGCTAGAGAGGTGAGTCTTGCGTTTTGCACCATTCCCTGCACATCAAGCCGTTAGAACTGCTCCAAATCTGTTCCCAACACTTTCAAACTATCAAGTATGGCAAACTAGGTGCTGAATTCAAACCCATATTATTGACGTAGACTTCGCCTACCAGTTTTAGCCAGACCCTGGTTTGGTCAGAGCTCCTCTTTACACCTAAAGAGCAAGTTTACAAGCTTTAAGGAATCTTTTAATAAACCTGAAAGCTACATTTGTTTAAGCCGGAATACTTGTGGCTAAACTCTAGTGTGTATCTTCTAAAGTGAAGTTTTCTATATTCTGAGTCCAAAAGACTACATGAAAGTCCATTTCAGCTTTCTGAGCTGTGAGAACATAAAACACTCAGGGACCCACTGCCCAAAACACCACACTAGCAAGATTACATCCCTTCTCCTCTACTTCTATCCTGTAGTCACTCCTATAGCCCAAGTACAGCCTGACTCGCACAGAACCCACACTCTTTCTTCATTTAAGTCTGTGTTTGTCTGTATAAACAAAGAATTCCCCTTACACTCATTTTTCAGAACGTATCCTCCTCCACACTTGCATGAGGTCTGCACCCTGAGCAGCAGAGTCAAACAACCCTATACTTCATGTTTTACATGGTCAAACAGCCTTATCATATTTTCAAAACAGCCATCTGTGAGAGGCTCATTGTATTCACACGCAGCAAAGTCCTCTCCTTTCACTCACCCAAGTATGGCGCAACATACATATTACATCAAATTTCTTCCTGCAGCCTCTTCCTTCACCCTCAACAGAATTATTTTACTAACAGTATTCCAGAAAATATTACCTTGATATTTTCTAGTGTTTTAGAAAGAGAAATGCAAAATTATGCACTAACAAAACCCCTAAAAAAAAAAAAAAGTATTTGCATGTAAATGTAATCCTCTTGGAAGTTTTCATTGATAAAAATCTCTACACTACTATATATGAAGGCAGGAACCATCAAAATACCTTTTCTTCGCTTACCTTGGCAAAAATGAGGAGGGAGAGCGTGGGTAGGCAGTGTCAGAAAATTTGTATATTACAAGCAAAAGAAAAGAGCTTTGTTGTTTGGATTTGATTTTGAGTTTGTTTGTTTGGGTGGTTTTTTTTGTTTTTTGTTTTTATGATAGGTATGTAGGTACAATAATTATCAAAATTTCCTGGTTAGTGAGGATTTCACTTTAAGAAGTTAATCACAATGGCTACACTTGTTTTCTCTGTACACTTGGTCCTGAAAGACAGCACTGAATCACCATTAAAAAAAAAAAAAAAGCACACTGGCAATATGTAGAATACTTCTGGAAATACTATGTGGGTCAGACCGTAATCCTTTTGCTCATGTTTAGCAGTTAAGAGTCTCACTGAACTGATGGCAGTACTTGCAGAGTAAAACACCAGTCAGCAAGTCAGTACGATCTGTCCTGACCATGGCGAGCCCTGACAGGAGCTGTGCAATGGGCATCCCACAGCTGCCAGTGGGCTTGCACCTTACCATCCTTAAGGATACAGGAATCAACATCTGGAACATAACATGTAAGACCTCAGACCCCACACAGCCCCTCTCCCCACCCCGGCAGCACAGAGCCCAGGCACACACATACACACCACTATCAGCAACAAAAAGATCGCTTAAAGTCAGAATCACAGAATCACCATGGTTGGAAGGGACCTCTGAGACCACCGAGTCCAACCTCAAAAAAAAAAAGAAAAAAAACCAACAACAAAACAAAAACCACAACACCCCACGACATCACACCCACCCACAAACCAATAATCTCGGACACTAGAGCAAGCCCTGAACAGCCATGTCTACACCATTCTTAAATACCTCCAGGGATGGTGACTCCACCACCTCCCTGGGCAGGCTGTTCCAGTGCCTGACCATCCTCTCAGTAAAGTAATTCTTCCTAATATCTAATCTAAACCTCCCCTGCCCCAACTTCAGACCATTTCCTCTGGTCCTGTCATTATTCCCTTGGGAGAAGAGGCCAGCAGCCACCTCTCTACAACCTCCTTTCAGGGAGTTGTAGAGAGCAACGAGGTCTCCCCTCAGCCTCCTCTTCTCCAAACTAAACATGCCTGGTTCCTTTAGCCTCTCCTCGTATGACTTGTTCTCTAGACCCCTTGCCAGCTTGGTGGCTCTCCTCTGAACACGCTCCAGCACTTCAATGTCCTTTCCTGTAGAAAGGGGCCCAAAACTGAACACAGTACTCATGAAAACCCTAAAGCAACCCACTGCTATCTGTTAACAATTGTAGAATTGTAGAATGGTTTGGGTTGGAAGGGACCTCAAAGATCATGGAGTTCCAACCCCCCTGCCCTGGGCAGGGACACCTCCCACTAGAGCAGGTTGCTCAAGGCCACATCCAGCCTGGCCTTGAACCCCTCCAGGGATGGGGCATCCACAGCTTCTCTGGGCAACCTGTTCCAGTGCCTCACCACCCTCAATCATTAACAAGTTTATGATACACACAGTTTAATCCATTTTTGGGGACAAAGCACCTTGCACAGAAACAGGGTGTTTCCCAACATCACCTGTAAATGCGGCACCACTAACTAAACCCAGAGCACCTGCCGAACATTCCCTTTCTTCCCCTTTATAGCATTTTCCAGGAAGAGATGAAGGGATTTTCAGCCCGAACGGGAGCCAGCGTTTCCCCGCTCCCTCTCAGTGTGCCCTACAGCTCCCTTCAAGCTTAAACATATTCTTTTCCAAGAGACGAGCGACAGTTTTAGTGCGTTTTTGTTTTCCTAAGAGTGTTACCGTTGGCTGACACCGGGAGGCTCGGCCGGGCCCGGCGGCGGGCGGATGGCGCCCCCTAGCACCGCGCCCGGGAGCCGCAGCAGCCGCCCAAGGCGCCGGGAAAGCAAAACACCTCCCGCACGGGCACCTCCCGCCAAAACGCCAGCTTCTCTTCGGGCGGCAGCCCGGCTGAACGTGAGCCGGCAGGGTGCCCGGGTGGCCAACGCCATCCTGGCCTGTACCGGGCACGGCGTGGCCAGCAGCACCAGGGCAGCGATGGTCCCCTCACTCAGTTCTGGACCCCTCGCTGCAGGACCGCACATTGATGCTCTGGAACCCATCCAGAGAAGGGCAACGAAGCCGGTGAAGGGCCTGGAGCACAACTCTTAGGAGGAGCCACTGAGGGGACTCGGGGTGTTCAGCCTGGTAAAAAGGAGGCTGAGGGGAGACCTTATCGCTCTCCACAACTACCTGAAGGGTGTAGGAGGGTGTAGGAAGGTGGGGGTCAGTCTCTTCTCCCAAGTAACAAGCAACAGGATGAGAAGAAATGGCCTCAAGTAGCACCAGAGGTGGTTTAGGATGGATACTGAGAAAAATTGCTACACCAAAAGGATTAGCAAACATTGGAACAGGCTGCCCAGGGCACTGTTGAGTCGCTGTCCCTGGAGGTATTTAAAAGACGAGTAGATGAGTGCTGAGACATGGTTTAGTGGTGGTTTTGGCAGTGTTAGGTTGATGGCGGGACTCTATGATCTTAAAGGTCCCTCCCAACCTAGATGCTTCAACGATTCTATAATTATTTGAAGTGTTTTAAACTTTTCCCCTGGAAAAAGGAAAAGAGGGAGGGAGGAATAAGAAGAACAGCTCAAAAGCCTCCAGAGAACATTTCTTGCCTCTGTATCTATTCATTTAGATACTAACTTTCAAAATAATATGGGAAAGCAAACTTTTGAGAACTTTACTTCCCCACTATGCAACAATTCCAAACATTTCAAACCACAGCCAGAGAGCAACCTTCCCGCTGTGCACCCTGCTGTGCCAAGAACAGCCCCAAAATCTACATTAAGCAGCTTCTTCTCACATTTACCCATTAATAATTGCTAATCTCTCAAAAGATTTGATTAGCATATATTGAATTTTATAGTACTTTGATTAAGACAGATTATTATATTATTTTTTTTTAAAACTGACAAAATTAGTAGTCAGAGCACTGTCAGCAAGATGAAGCAGCCTTACAGGAATGGCACCCCACCCAGCGGGCAGGATGAGGGGTCCTTTGGGACTCTAACCTGTGTGTTCTCCAGAGCAGCCTCTCTGCAATGGTATCACAATAGGGAGCCAGGGCTGCTCTCCCCATCTGCCACGCTCCCCAAATACACAGTTTATGAAATCTAGTTGTAATCACCAACTCATAGACTTGCACAAAATGAAACTCGAGTACATGATTACACAAATCTTTGATTTACATCTAAACCAAGCACAAACAACTCCCAATCTTGATAAAGTTTGTTAAACCCACCTTTGGAGGGCTGCTAATCAATCTGTCCCTGCCATTCACCAGCTGCAATTAATTTCCTGCAACGTGCAGCTGACATGCAAATTAATTTACTCACAGCACTTCATTTCCCTCCCAGGACTCAGCCTCCTGTGCTGCCCGTGGGTGACTGTGGTGAGGGGCTGCATGGTGGAGGGTGAGCACCTGGGGCACCCACCAACCTTAGCCCAGGTGAGTGGAGGAGATGACTGGAAATGAAGAAAGGAAATCCTCATGCTCTTGGCATCCAAAAGGGACAAACCGAACCCTCCCTAACATTCTGCAAGGAATTTCTCCTCTACTAGAGAGAAGGTTTTGAGGAGATCAATCATATTGTTGATTTTCTTCCCTGGTACCTATTAAACTCCACTCTCGCCAACGTTTTTTGAAAGCTGTAAGTTATTTACATAGCTTTTAACAAGAACTAAAAGCCAAGGGGGTTGTTTGTCCCTCTTTTTTTTTCTTAAATAAAAACCAACAGCATCTAATAGAAGGCACATCTTGACTTCAGCAAGAGGGTCTCTCCCCGCCATACTCAGGATGGGAACTAAGCTTTTTCTCCATTTCAAAGTATCAACAAAGTTACCAAGAAAGAAACCTCAAATTACCTTTCAGATCAGTTGTATTATTCCAGAGGACATTTTTCAGTCACAAAACGCTACGGGTTGCTCAGGTTTGATGTGCTGAGGTGAGAAGAAGAGCAACTATACAGATAAAGAGATGTTTGCTCTGAAACAGCAGTGATCCAGGTTTGCAGAGCAGTCCCATTATTAGCACAAGGAGCAAAGAGGATTTATTTAAAATTACCTGACAATTTGTTCAGAGGTTTGATCTTTTGTACTTCAGTTAAATCCTACTTATTTTAGGCCCATTTTAAGCTGATTCCACACAGACTAAGAAGAGACTTTTATTCCCTTCATTTTACACATTTTTGGATTACACTGTTCTTTTGTTTCTGTGTCTGGTGAACTGGGTCTCACCTGAATAGCTTAAAGAAACCTGACAATAAGAGAAAATCTGCCCTTAATTCACTCTAAATACACTTTTTTAAAGAGTTGGTCCTCATAGCAGAAATTCCTTTTACGAAGGATACACATCAATGTCTCCAGATGCAAGAGATGTATCCATGTTGTCACCCTGCATCACCTGAATAGCTTAAAGAAACCTGACAATAAGAGAAAATCTGCCCTTAATTCACTCTAAATACACTTTTTTAAAGAGTTGGTCCTCATAGCAGAAATTCCTTTTACGAAGGATACACATCAATGTCTCCAGATGCAAGAGATGTATCAATGTTGTCACCCTATGGGAACTAAGCTTTTTCTCCATTTCAAAGTATCAACAAAGTTACCAAGAAAGAAACCTCAAATTACCTTTCAGATCAGTTGTATTATTCCAGAGGACATTTTTCAGTCACAAAACGCTACGGGTTGCTCAGGTTTGATGTGCTGAGGTGAGAAGAAGAGCAACTATACAGATAAAGAGATGTTTGCTCTGAAACAGCAGTGATCCAGGTTTGCAGAGCAGTCCCATTATTAGCACAAGGAGCAAAGAGGATTTATTTAAAATTACCTGACAATTTGTTCAGAGGTTTGATCTTTTGTACTTCAGTTAAATCCTACTTATTTTAGGCCCATTTTAAGCTGATTCCACACAGACTAAGAAGAGACTTTTATTCCCTTCATTTTACACATTTTTGGATTACACTGTTCTTTTGTTTCTGTGTCTGGTGAACTGGGTCTCACCTGAATAGCTTAAAGAAACCTGACAATAAGAGAAAATCTGCCCTTAATTCACTCTAAATACACTTTTTTAAAGAGTTGGTCCTCATAGCAGAAATTCCTTTTACGAAGGATACACATCAATGTCTCCAGATGCAAGAGATGTATCCATGTTGTCACCCTGCAGCATTAAAAGGCAAGAGATGCTGTAGGCAAAATAGCTAAACTCTTTCAAAATTCTTCTTTCGAACTCACAACTGCATTAGAACAAATCCTCAGCACTGGAGCACTAACTGAAGGAGCCTTCCTGTTTTGTCACTGTTCCTACAAGGAAAAAGAATGGCAGGGACACAGCTCTTGGGCCAGTGTCCTGGACTGATCACCATCACAGAGTGCGGTCCCTTCTGCGCAGCAGAGGACAGGGTTCCTGCAGCACAGCCATCCCTCTGCCCAAAACCAGCAGGGCTGTCACAGGGGCACAGCACCCTCACCCGCTTTGTACAGGCAACACGACAGCTCAGTGAGGTTCTGGCAAGGGGCGGGCTGTCACAGGGGCACAGCACCCTCACCCCCTTTGCACAGGCACGCTCTCTCCCCAGCAACACGACAGCCCAGTGAGGTTCTGGCAAGGGGGACTTGATGGTGAAGTTCCCAGTCCCTTCCCAGTGAAGGATTTGCCAAGGAAACCAGGTTAAACTAAATTAGAGGGGTCTACCCTGAGAAACAGATGTAGATCTGCCACTAGCTTCCCTTGCATACGTTCCTCTGCTACTGTGCATTCAAATATAGGAGAGCACTCCAGCCCTCCTTGCCTTGTGCAACCTTCAACTCCAGCCCAGCTTATTTAGGTCTGAGTTCCTTTGCCCCTCATTCCCCCTCTCCCTGTATGGCAACAGGCACAACAGTGGTCCCTTCAGGGAGGACTTAAAGTCTGCAAAGTGCTTCAGGAGGCTCAGGCAGCAAGGATTACAAAGGACAAAATTTCATTTCCTTTTACTTGTATTCACTTGATCTCTGTGTACATTTGTTATGCTTGAAGGGACAGAATACCTCACTTGCAAAGAAGTTATCTGTTATGCTTGAAGGGACAGAATACCTCACTTGTAAAAAAAGTTATCTAGGGAAGCCAGGATGATGTAATGATTTTAATCCAAACATCTGTGAAAAGGTTCCATTCCAGGAAAAGCTTTGGTACATCAACTGCATCAGCAGGAATGAACCTCTGGGTAAAGAACAGCACTGTTACAGGATATCTAATTAAAAATAAAAATCTTGAAAAACAGACTCTTGTTACTGGTCTTCCTACCACGGGAGATGGGTCTTTCCAGCAACATTGTATAGGCAGACGAGGTTCTATTTGTTTTGCATACAAAAGACATTCAGCACGAGACAGTACTGTGAAAAGAGCTTTACAGACCTTCCCTTCAGTATTGGTATGCTATTCATTGAGTATTTTACCACTGTTGCCATCTGTGCCAGCCTTCTAAAGCCATTACCAGGTCACAAATTCAGTCCTGCAAAAGACCAGCTCAGTCTTCATCATAAAACATTTCATCAGCTGAATATTTCAAGGTTTTCATTACCATCATAAGGAAGCATTAATGGTGATAAAATAATCAGTCAGCAAAAATTCTATTACTTCTCCCTTAGTGAATGTGATCATTACATCCTCACTCAAAAGTTTCTCATTTCCTGAGGGATCAGAACAACTATTAGCTAAAAAGCACAGAGAAGGTACAACTGACACCCATTAAATGCATAATCCCATTGCCATAGAGAAACCCCACTGAAATTGCATCCTGAATGTGTTTCAGGTAGGTGGTTCAAAGTGTTCTTGCTTTTATTCAGATTAATAACAAAAAATGTAGCAGAGAAAGATGTAGCCATATAACACAACCCTTCTCTTCTGCTTTCACTTGTATTTTGTCTTTCGGTACATTGAAAATTTATTCAACTGGATTAGTTAGTTAAAATGCACAGTATTCTTTTAAAATGCTCTCCATATTTCTCTCTATGGATTACTTTGAAGCACAGCATGTCTATTCTTTTAAACAGGTTCACTCTCTTCACAGGTGTTCATTAAAGTGCGCTCAACTCTAATCCCCTTAGCACTGAAGTATGCAGCTTTTAAAAAGGAACTGTGCTAAACCAGCATTGCTGAACTCTTCAATGCTGTAAAATGCAGACTTTCAAAAAGAAGAATTTCTTCAGCTGTCTTAAAGACCACACATGCTCATCCTGGAACAAATACTGACCTACTTAGTTAACCTGTTTCTAAAATGGTATCTTATTTTTGAAGTTCACAGAGGAGAAACAGCCATGCCAGAATATGGTCAAATTGTACATCTCTAGTTGTTGGTCAGAGCACACATTGGAAAATCCACCACCCTATAAATAATAGAGGTGATTCTCTCAGCAGCTTGTTTACTGAAAAACTGACTTCATGGAGGAGAAAACCTGAATAAACAACCAGCTTTATAGATGCTTTCCTCACTACCCTTTGCAAACCATTCATGCAGCACTTACAAGAACGTAGTTCCTCATCCACCTTCCTTCCCAAACTGTCCTAGATTTGGTCCAGATTAAGTAGCATTAGGCTAGGTTGAAATCAGCAAGTGCTTTGGCACAGCACTGATGGATCAGTAGGTAAAAGTAGCTGGTGCTCGGCCTCCTGACATCTCCACGATATGTATTTCAGATTTAGTTCTCATAAGATTTAGTCTGGCCCCTGGACTAAATGCCTTTAGTGCACATGTACCTTGGTGCCCCTGTGGTTTGATGCTTTCACCTCTTGGGTCTCCTTCTCCTGAGGAGCAACACACAAATTACATTCTGGCAGTTTTCCCCCAGTTGTGCTGCCAACAGTCAGACAGAGATTTTGCGCTCAAGACACAGGATTAAACTGGTGGGATTGCATTGCCCTTCAAGGGCAGCAACACCAATAAAGGCATAAAAACTTTCAGACTGGGGAAGCCTCTACTGTGAGTCAGCCAGTGAATTTATCTTCCTAAGACAGCTATTATCAAAAGTCCCCAAAGCCAGAAATCCTCAGTTTTGTTCAGATATTACAAGTTTTTTTACAATACAGGCGTCTATATTGACAGAAATCAGTGAAAAATCAGACAACTCTTTTGAAAGTTTCCCTTCTTTCACAACAGTTCAAACATCTCCTGCATGTGCAAGTGTGCTCAGGCTGGCAATCTGAAACACGGCAGGAGGCACCTCTATATGTGCCACTGCAGTTTTGCACTGCAAATTCATTTTATAATTCAATAAACATTCATAGATCTTAGTGAAGCGCATTCCCTGCAGGCAGCAGCAAGAGGCATCCACCATCAGTTTTCAGAATAACCCTTTGTAGTGCACAGACAATGTTGGATCCCTTTAAAACTGAATTTGTCTCATTTTGAGTTCTGCTTGCACCCTTCTTTGAAGATTTCAAAGCACCTTGCAAACATTAAATAAATTCCTCTTATTTGGGGGAAGTATGAAAATCCATTTTACCAATAGAGAAATGAAGGCAAAGAGGCTGCTACATGCAGCAAGTTGGCAAGGGGTGGGGGGAGGAGGGGCTGGGAGAAGAAAAAAAAAAAAGAAGAGTAAGAATCCCCATTCATACCCCCTAACTTCATCAGACCATTTCTAGCACATTGAATTTGGTAGTAACCCAAAAAGACAACCCAAGTATCCACAACCAACACCTAGCACTCTGCACTGGACCAGGGGATGGGAACAGAACTGTCTGCTCAAAGGATGCTTATGTATTTTTACATGAAACCACACTTAACTAATGTCACTGGACAACCCCTGGACCGTAATTCTCACCTGCCCTGCCTAGGTTGGGACCTGCTCTAACCCTATGCTAAAGGCATTGGACTTTTGACTTGTTCTTTCTGACTCAGTGACAACTGTGAAGAAAAGGCTCAAAAGAACAACACCATTACTCAGACTAGAGTTGACACAACCCCTGGGCTATCTCGCAGTAGATATACTAAGGGCTTGATCCTTGAAACATAATTTGTACCTGGTGTGGTCACCGGTACAAGTAAGATAAAAGTGATTGATTCAGATGTACATCAGACAACATTAAGGACATTCAAAAACATGAATGATTCCTGTTGGAATAACTACACTGATGACACCTGGCTTTTCATCGTGACTTTGTGCAGCAAACTTTTCTCTGCAGCTGTTGACGTGGAATCATGGCTTATTATGTACTGCCCTGCAGTCTTTTACATATATGTGTAAATACATATATGGACAACTGTATAATGCCACAAAATTCACACATTAATTGGAATTCCTGATTCTATGAAAATGCTGAAGATTTTACTATCTTGTTGCATTCCCAAAATAGGAGATCAAAACGTCAATTTTCTCCAAGTATTGCAGGCCAAGAAAAGGTGAATATCTTGGTTTTGAAGCAGAGTGTTGTGCTCTGATATTTCCTATGAAAAACAAGCAATTGACATTTCTTAAATCCATGTATTTCATTGACATTTTGATGAACTGACTTAACCTTATACAGAATCATGACTCCTGAACTTTAAGTCCCATAAAGCAACAGACCATTTTCTTCCCAATCAGTTAGCTTCTCAAAACAAACCTTCTCCTTCCCAGTACACCCTGTCATATTCCTCTCAAACTCAAGAGAAATCAGTGCATTTCTTGCCATCAGCTTCCATTTTCTTTTATGCACTGAAAACCTACGATTTCCATAAGACAATGTCTACAAGGTAAATAATACAGTCAACAAAACCTTTTGAATTAGATCAGATTAACTTTAAAACGAAAGAACTAAAACTACCGCAACCTTTATGAAAACAACCCAAGGCACATACTTTTTTTTACTCTTGACAGAAATGTTTCCAAATAACATATAGAGAAAATATTGATTTTGGCAAAGGCAGCTCTCCAGCATGAAGCGCACAATTCTACCTGCTAGCCAAGAGCTTACATAATGACAAGGCAACGTGGGCTTTTGTTGTATTAAGAATTGTCCTAACAAGGTCACGCTTTCGTATGGCACCCCTCAGTAGTGTTTCTGCTTTCGTCTGTTTAATCCGAATTGCTGAAATAAAAGTGTGAAACCATCATTCCAACCAGGAAAGAAGTATAAAATTAAAAAGTCTGTTCCACAACACTGCTAGTTCACAGACCTCACTCTTATGAATTTCCTTTCCAATTCTGCAGGCTGAAGAAATGCAGAAACATATTAGGATTCTTGATGTTAAGCCAAAGTCTCTGATCCAGCAAGAAAATATTTGAGCAGCTCTTCACTGCGTCAAGGCTCACATCTTTTCTAACTTAAAAATGTGCATGTTGGTTTTGCTTCTCAAAAATGATACTAATTCTAATTCCATTTAAAGTGATCCAGATTTTGATTGGAAAAGTAGGAAGGAGTATCTCTTTATAATTATACAGGTAAAAAAAATAATTCACCAATATAGAAGGAAAATAAAACAAACCATAAACATTGATAGGCCTTTAATTTCTAATGGACATAGTGCCAAAAACTTGCCTGTCTAAAATAACAAGTGTGGATCTATTATAAATGTGCCAATAACACATTCTTAAGATAAATGTGTTTCAAATTACAAGAAGTATTTGAGTCACTGGAGGATTTATTCAATTTTTGCACCAATTACTTCTAAAACCAAAATGCATCTACATTTTGCTTCTTTATCTCATTAACACAGGGTTATTAATCATTGCAATACATGTTGGTATTTAACATATGTAAGATAGTCAAAATGCACAAGCTTAAGTAAGACAAAATTCCAAGACTATGTCCTTTTACCTGAAGTTTTGTTGCTGTAGGTATTCCTTGAAATTATATCACTTTTCAGTATCTTACTGAAGTGCAAATTAAACCATATCTCCACTGTCAATATACATTAAATCAATTGACCTTTATGCTCTATTAAAACAGAAAATACTGAGTAGAAAATACCTAAGAAAGCAAAAGCTGTGGATTCTGATGGCCTGTGTAATCATGAACATTATTTTTAGAAAGAAAAGTGTTTTTATACATATTCGTTCAGTAGTTAAACACTAAATCTAATTATTGACCAGTTGTTTCCTGTTTAGCAATGGAGGTGGAAAAAAAGAAATAGTCTTTAGTAGGACCAGACAAAAATATCATATATGCTTTATTCAGAGTGAATGCCAGCCTTGCACAGTGCTCAAATTCTGTACACACCTTCAAATTAAGAGTTAGATTAGACTGTAATGGGTTTTTGACTCTGTAAGGCCCCTCATTCAGACTGTGAATTTTACTGATGATACTAAGGTATGATCTCAAGTCTTTTCAAAGACAACATCTGCAGTTGGTTTCAATTTGATCTCAGCATAAACCAAAATTTCTACCCTATGGCTTAACTTATGAACATATTTTGCTTAAACAAAGGGAAAACAGTTGTTTTGTGTATTTAGGTAACACAGTCAACTGGAAGCAGTCTCCTCCAAAAATCTGCATATATTGGGTAAAACAAGGTAACATACACATTGCCATTATGACTACTAATTTAGTTGGGTGCAATGTCCCGTTACTAAGGAAGTTTTAGATTCCCTTTCTGGTTCACCACACTCAGGTGTGTCACCAGAGTCTGCAGTTCTTAAGAAGCCTTCTGTACACTGTAGAGAGCAGAGTTAAGAGAAAGTATCTCTCACAAAGCAGCACCTTCGTTCCACACTGGCATGGTGCTCCCCAGCAAAGAGCCAAACATCTGACTAAATTTGCTTAGGACACCCTTCCAAAAAAATGGTTCATGAATTCTTATGCAGGAAATTTACCTTTTCACACTAGTGTAAAAAAAAATCAGGCCAGTCACCATTTAGCAGATGTGGTTATAATTTGCCTAAGGAAACAATTTCCTGTAGTCCATATTCACACTATGGTACGCTCTTGTCCTCCTCTTTTGCCCATATTTTTACCCATGGGCTGGTTACTAGGTTACATTGACTCTAAACCAAGGTATTCCTGATACACACTTTCCATGGTTTCCGCATTGTGTTTTTTTTTTCTCTATACTTCTGACACATGGCAAATCAAGTGGGTCCTTGGACTCTACTCCATGGACAGATAATGGTTTCAAGAGGCAGCAAAAGAGCCTGGAACTAATCTGAAGCCGGATACCTTCAGATTTTCTACGGATTGCTTTTCTAATTACAGCAGAAGTAAACATTTTCCTCCTGGCACTTTCCCACCAAACACTCACTGAGACATAGAACTGCTAATTCTAATGTCACCATCCACTAATTCCATATACTCTCTCATCCTTGAAATGAGAAAGACAATTATCACATATCCTACTTAGGATAAGCCAGGCCATTGCTCCTTCTGACACAGCAAATAGCTTTGCTCATTAGCTTCCCTGATTCTACAGAATCATTGAAATTGTTTATGAAGAAACATTTGCTCCCCACCCTACCTCCGAAGCCAGCAATGACAGTAGCTTTGCCACCTACCACATGCAGTACCAGTAGGGCCAGAGGGTCCTCCTTTTTCTCTGAGCTGAACTGAGCTGCTTGGAGAGAATCAGATTCGCCCTCCACCTCCTGAAGGCAAGCAAATGGGAAACCTATTTTCTAGGAGAGAAGAAAGAATAAGAGTGATGAGAGGTGCCAACTTCACCCAGGCTGTGCAAACTCAAATAAAAAGCTAACTCTGTGTGTGGGAAACCAGGGCAGAGGGAAACTATTAGTCAACTCATTTCAGCAGAACATTTGTGCTGTTTTGGTAAAGATACTCTATACTCCCTGCAGCTGCTCAGACGTGCTCTCCCAGAGCTCTGGTTCTGCATGTTACCCGACAAGTCCAAACTCCTCAGGCTCCCTCCAGTAAGAGAGCCAGCCTTAGCAACCTCTGCTGCCTTCTGCTTTTCCAGCTGTCAGTCAGCAGCAGGAATTCCCTCCCTACATAGCTCTGTGGACTAGGATTTTGCACCTGGCTGACCCCCAGGAGCACCCATCTCCACTCTAAGCAGGGAGGAAACTGGTGGGAAGCAGCTCTTCCCTGCAGGTTCTTCTCTCAAAGACACACACATTTTTGAATTGCATGTATTTTTGTGCGATCAGACCCTGCAGGGCAAAAACTGAAACCATCAGAAAGTGATTCCTCCACTCTCCGCGTGGCCGGCAGCCAGGAATACACTAGCTCCACACAAACCTTTTGCTTCACTTGAATTAAGCTGCAGTTTCACCAGCTATATTCTTTTAAAAGAAAAGATTTGCTGGCTTTAATCTGTTCCATACAACAAACAAACTGAAAGCAAACTTATCAATTTCTAGACCAATCTGCAGGTTTCCTTGACTTATCCTAAAAATTAACCCACTCCCTTTTTTTCCCCCCTCTACCAGACAGGATCCTACACATGTTTGCAGTCTCACATAAGACCTCTCATCTCTCTGATTTATCTAACCTCTAACACCTGATCTCACACACCTAACATCCAAGACATTACTCCTCCAATTAACATCCTTTCAAAAAGGACAACTTTTAAATTGTTAAAATTAGCAGTAGGTAAGGAGTTTCAATGAGCATTTTAGCCACTTCTTTTACCTTTTTGGTACACAGTATTAAAAATAAAAAAAAAAATAAAGAGAAAAAAAAGAAGAAGAACAAAAAAAAAGGGAAAAGAAACACTACCAGTTTTCTCTGTAATGGAAGTTTTAAACACTAGCCTAATTCCATAAGTAAGACTGCTAGTGAGATACATAAACCAGGTTCTCTGACTTGATCAGCATAATTGTTCATCCTGATCATTTGGTTTGATAAATCCCACTCACACACACAGCAAGTCCTCAGATATTCTTTGATATGTTGCTGCAAAGATTGCTGGTAAAATGGAGAGAATTAAGTGAGATTTACATCTGCAGGAAGTAATAGGCTTAATGTATAGCAAAGATGACTTAAGTCAGCCATTAGGAAAAGCTTTGCGGTGGTGAGGATAATTACAGATGGCCAAGGGATTGTGAGGTGTCTGTCCTTGGAGGCTTTTCATTACAGCTTAGACAATATCAGACAGGGGTGGGGTGCCAATACCACTTTCTACAGTTCTGTGCATCTGTATTTAGATACAGAAGCCACAACTATTACCTCAATTTATCTAGTAAGTAGTATGGAGTATCACCAAGCATGATATGAAGCATGGTCAGATTAATTAACACGAGATAATTCAGTAGTACTGAGAAGCCATGGGAGAAGTAGACTGATGTGTCAGAATGAGGACAAGGCAAATATATCCTTGTGCACGACTCACCACTCCACTGAACTCAGCTTAATTGCAGCTTGGGCCTCTACACGCCCTCTGGCCCGACCACAGGGTAGGGAAACAGTGAATCTGAGACCTGTGTGCTAATTATGGCTACAATTTAATAAATGTTTCTCATTTTAAGTCTTAACTTGTTTATTCATAGCAATTTATAGCCGTCAACATAGCAGCAACAGTAAGATGCTTGGCCCAAACTAAATCATGTCCTGCAGAGGGCATTGCAGAGGTGGATGTGAAAACTTAGACTAAGTATAACTTTAACCTTTAAATGCAACAGGTTTTCTTCTCTAGCCCTGCTTAACTTCTGATTGCTCTGGAGCTCTGTCTCTCTGCTTAAATGCAACAGGTTTTCTTCTCTAGCCCTGCTTAACTTCTGATTGCTCTGGAGCTCTCTCTGTTGTGCCCTGCCCTGATGAAGATAATTGCTCTCCCACAGGAGAGCTATGCACTTTTGCTTTTATTTTTGGTTACTCTTATTTTAAAAAAGAAAAAAAACCCCTGATGAAGATAATTGCTCTCCCACAGGAATTTTTATCTCCATCAACCTTTGCACTTTTGCTTTTCTTTTTGCTTACTCTTATTTTAAAAAAGAAAAAAAAGAAAATCCCATCTTGGCATGGCCCACACCTGCCAGTCACATTCTAGCAACTGGTTGAGACTGGCAGGAAGATTTAACTTTTACTAATCATTCAGAGATTTTCTGCCATCAAGTAGATGGCAAAAATCAAGTAGAAAGAGCAAAATATCTCAGATTCTCAATGAATACATCCCTCTGAAATTCCCTCTATCGAATTGTTACCACCTGTACAAGTCAGAGGAACCTAAATCAAAATCAAGAGTGATGACTGACTGCTGCAATACACAGAGAACAATCCATTCCAGCATTTCCCAGAATGACCCCATTACTGAACACTAGAGAGCAGCCTTTCTCCAGCATACTAAAAATTGCTCAGTGCTTTTCCCTCTGCTTTCTGAAGGCGAGAGAAAATTGACCGCTATTCTGAGAATTCAGTGCACTCCACAGAGAAAAATTATTCAGATGTTTAATCAGACTGGATTGAACCATAAATCTGCTAGATAGCATAATCACTGCGTTTCTTATGGATACCAGCTGTTGATAGTTCGCACCCAGCCTTCAGAGAGTCACACATTTTTGCTGCGGACTTATCTTCTCATCTCAGTTATTTGTATAACTGCAGCACTTGAAACTAAAAACAGATGTGGCTCCAAAGGGAACCTGAAATTAGTAAGGAAATACTCATGTCTATTTACAGTCTGCAACCTCAGTTTAAAAGGGTTAAATGAAATAGGGAGTTTACAGCAACACTGGGAATTACACTTAAATGTACTCAGTGCTAGCCCTTTTCAGTACTGTGTGCATTAAGCCCACGTGGCCTTTTGAGTGCTTAGGCCATGCACAGAAATAGCAGTGCTGGAATCTAAAATTAATCTCCTACCTGCAGGTTATCTATGCATCAGGACCAAGAGATGTAAGGTTTCTTCCACAACCCCCTGCTAGTGCCTGGGCCTGTCTCTGACAAGGCCCTTTGTAAGACTGGGAGAGACTGTTGTATCGTACTTCTGCAGAGACGGCAGAAAAGGATAGCTATCAGTGATGCTCATAACAGCAAGTCTGTGACACGTAAAACCTGTCTCCTGAGGAATGCAGCATGGCTTTCAGCTCATCTGCTAGAGTCCCAAGTCACCCGGGTGAAATGCCATCAGTTCCATGGCTAAAAATCTACTGGCAGCTTCGTTGCATTTGGAAGAACTTTAGTAAATACAATTCTGTTCAAGACACAACTTTAAAAGGCACAGAAGGGAAAGACATGTCCCTTACTTGTCATAATACAGAGATATTCTGTTCCCAGGTGATGATATTTTATGTATCTGGTATGACAACCCATTGAAATAAGACATATAAATGTACACTACAGCTGTACTGTATTTAAACCAGTACTTTCTACAATGCTTCACACTTTAGCACTTAGAGAAAGTCCCAGTGTTGATAAGAATACTGACTTTTAAATCACGATCATTGTACACAATTCATCACCGTGGCCATCAGATAACCTACATTCAGGCAGCAGCAAAGACAGAAAGACAGAAGCAAAGATTTTCAATAGCAAAATCATAGGTCTCTCTCACTTCAGTTCAAAGGGGGGTTATCAGATATAGACTTATTAGGGCTATTACTCTCTTTGGAGTCGAACAGCAATAGTAATTCCCTGGACCTCTGCTCTCATATCACATCATTATATCTATTTGTTCTCTTGTTCTGAATTGAAATGTTCAGTACAGGGCAGCGTATTTTTGCTGAGTGCCTATATGTTGCCTAGCACAGGAGCCTCAGGGGGGCCTGAGTACAGCTGAATACAAATCCTTAATTGTGTGTTTGATAGAAAGAAATCGCTAGCTAGTCCTACTCCACAAGCTTTGCATGACACATTTCAGATTAACTTACCATCTTCTGTATTTAAGTATAAAACTCTTTCCCCAAATGCACATTAAAAACAAAATCATTATCATGAACATCACCACATCACAAGCAGCTAAATCATATGGCACGGCCAAATTTTGCCCATTTGTAAAGATATTTAACAAACCACACAGAATGATCATAAACTGCACCCGACTACTTTGTCTGCCAATAACACCTCAGTTTAAAGCTTCTAAATATGTTAGTCATTATTTCTTCTCCCCAGGTGCTGCACCTGCGGAGGAATAATCCCAGACACCAGTACAGGTTGGGGGCTGAACCACTGGAGAGCATCTCTGAGGAGAAAGACCTAGGAGTCCCGGTGGACAATAGGATGACCGTGAGCCAGCAATGTGCCCTTGTGGCCAAGAAGGCCAATGCCATCCTGGGGTGCATCAGAAAGTGCGACCAGCAGGTCAAGGAAGTATATTCTGCTCCTCTACTCTGCCCTGGTGAGGCCCCATCTGGAGTACTGTGTCCAGTTCTGGGCTCCCCAGTTGAAGGACAGGCAACTACTGGAGAGGGTACAGCAGAGGGCTACAAAGAGGATTAGGTGCCTGGAGCATCTCTCTTTTGAGGAGAGGCTGAGGGACTTGGGTCTTTTTAGTCTAGAGAAGACTGAGGGGGGATCTGATCAATGCTTATAAATACTTAAAGGGTGGGTGTCAAGAAGATGGAGCCGGTCTTTATTCAGTGGTTCCCAGTGACAGGACAAGAGGAAATGGGCACAAACTCGAATATAAGAAGTTCCACCTAAACATGAGGAGGAACTTCTTTGCTTTGAGGGTGGCAGAGCCCTGGAATAGGCTGCCCAGAGAGGTGGTAGAGTCTCCTTCTCTGGAGACATTCAAAACCCACCTGGACAAGTTCCTGTGAAACCTGCTCTAGGTGGACCTGCTTTGGCAGGGGGGTTGGACTAGATGATTTCCAGAGGTCCCTTCCAACCCCATGTGATTCTGTGATTTTTTAAAATAAACACAGGCACTCTATTTTGTGATCCAGCTCCTTCTGGATCTGTGATCCAGCCCAAAGACAATTCCTGCTAAACCCATTTCACACGAGGAGAGCATCAGGTGGAAAGGGTGGAACCAACACCAGCAAGGTCCTTACTAGCAGACAGCCAGAGGAGGAACCACTCACCACATGTTAAGCATGGCATGAAGATGCCAAAAAAAAAATTGTGAGGGAAAAAAAGTACTGGATGTTCATAAGTGAAGACAGGAAACACAGGCACTGAAAGATTTACTGATGGATGAAGACTGTGGAAAGTCAAGAGCAGAACCAAAGTGTTCTAGATGTTAGTTGATAACCCTGCTCATGAGACCTTTGATCCCTTCAATATTACTGAGCCAGCAATACTGATAATATTTAACTCACCCTTTTCTTGCCTGAAAGAATCTAAAAGTAAGAAGATATAGTGTGTGCCCCAATGAGCAGCATTCTTCAC
Organism: Calidris pugnax; assembly: GCF_001431845.1. Taxonomy (NCBI): domain Eukaryota; kingdom Metazoa; phylum Chordata; class Aves; order Charadriiformes; family Scolopacidae; genus Calidris; species Calidris pugnax. Next base: position 1,898,666 of record NW_015091280.1, on the reverse strand, counting down.
TTCAGAGTTCCGAGTACCTTCCCGGTAGCAAAACAAATGAAACTCAGCTCATCCACATTTTTACTGTTCCACTGTACAAAGACACAGTAGAAGGAAGGAAAAAGTCTAATTTGCATAATTTTAGTTCTACAGTAATTACTGTATGTGTGGAAACATTTACTAGAGTGTAAATTTGAAGAACTGTGGCTATTTAGTTTGAAATATGGAAACAGAAGATAAAAATGGGGTACAAGGAAAAAAGAAATAAAATGTGGTTTAATAAAATAAGTTTTGTCTCGATTATTCACTCATTGAAACAGGGATGTTAAACATTCTCAGATTAGTCAAGTTGGAAATTCAAATAAAAACTTTAAATTAATTCTACAATTGTAAAACACATAAAGCACCCAACAAAGTTGATCAATTACTCTAAGTCCTCTTCTGGCAAATGAAGATAGCAGAAAATAGTTAATTGTTTTCAAAGTGTTGTGGGGTGGTGGGGTTTTCTGGGGGGAATGCAGTGTTGGGGGCTTGGTTTTTTTTGTTTGGTTTGGGTTTTTTTAATGAAAACAAAAGAACCCATAAAGCTACTTTTGTCATTTTCTTTCTCTTCCTGCTCAGCATTTTTTGTGCTGGAGAGCAGAAACTGTCAACCAGAACATTACTAATCTGTATTTTCTGAAGTCTTATTTTCATAAATTACAATGGCTTTTAAAACACCTCAGCTAATGCTGATCAAAAAAAAAAAGACTTTACACAATGGTTTCTCCAATGAAAAATGCAGATTTCATTAAGTTAAAGTATCCTGCAAGAAACATCTTTTCATACTGAAAAGATCAAACCATGTCATTTTTTACATTTATGTTATAAGAAAATAACCATGTTAACTTTAGCAAATATTCTGATAAGGATGGAACAAACAACATCTAACTATTTCTTTTGGTAAGCATTTATTTTGCTTTCATTCAGGACAAAACCAACAGACAGACTTCTCAGCCAGTTGTTAACACCAACTTCGCTAAATTCTACTGAATTCATGAAGAATCTTTTATTAGTTTAAACAGATTCTAGATGAGGCCATAGGAACACAGAAGAACGTGGAAGAACCATGTAGTGTGTGTCTCAGTCTTAAAGCTCTTTTTCCAGCCATAAATCCTCTCCAATATCTGTTCAGTGAAGGACTACAAGGTATAGGCTACTCTTCTCCAGTTCTGCTGTCAGTTCAATTCTACAGTCAGCACAGGGACTGATCTTTCTTAGACAAGTATGTTTTGCACCTGAGATACTACAGGCCAGATAATAACTTGTGGATAAGATCCTGGTCCTTCATTGCTCCTATCCCAGTATACTGAAATGGAATACCACACAAAATCCATCAAGCAATATTTAAACCCCTATTCTGACTTTTTTTGACCTCCTTTGACCCCTTTACATATCATTCATTGCCCGTGTTTCCTTTTTCCTTATTTGACACTGGTTTACTGCTTTATAATAAATGTAGACATCTGCTTGCTTTGATTGTCAGTAGTAGATCACACAGTGAGAAAACCTTCACTGAAGACTGTTGAGAACAATGAGACCCATCAAGCTGTGAAATCTGGCAAGACAGTATCTGCTTAACAAAGATAATTTCTTTGCAAAGCCAGTATGAAAGGTGTTGTCTACAGCTCTTCTACTTATGGGCAGAAAATGGCAAGACAGTGGGGCTTTCAACCTAGGCTACCTGAAGGCAAGGAAGATGACTGTACACACATTTGGGGTTTTTTAACCCCTTTAATTTTTCATCCAGAATGCAAAGTCTGATGGGAGTCCTTCAATACCTTCCACAGGTGTCCTAAAGCTCCAATTTACCATACCAGTCTCTCCTACCTGTTCATTAGGAAAGAGCATTAAAGCACCTCAGCTTATAAGAGCGCCAAGGTCTATGGCATAAACACCTCAATGTTGCTAGGAATTTGAGGGTTAAGACCACTATTAGGAATTCTAAATACCTTGTGCATCATTTGTACTGTGGCTGCTGAGATCTTGTCTGCTCAGACCAACTGTGGTGTCCGTTACCCAGGCAGAGTCAACACTGACTATAACCAGGGTGACACGATGTTAGAAATATCAGCTACAGGAATAAAGGCATCTTCAGCACTGCAGCATCTAGCACTACAGAACACTATGTGCTACAAGCACACGCTGGCTCCCATGTTGCTTCTCCTTCATTACCTGATATAAGATTATCAAAATTGTCCCACAATGATGCAATATGCTACAAATCCTTTGTTTACTTTGGTGTGCACTAAACTAAGGACATGAAAGAACTGTTACAGGATCAAGGCCAAAACATCAAATTTCTATTTGTAACATCCAAATTAATTTTAATAGTCTTTAGCACCTTTGTCACTGTAGGTTCTTTCAGTAAATAGAAGAGAAAAATACATACGTGCAGAAAATTATTCTGCTTTTCTTACACCTAAATGGAGATCTTGTATTACTCTATCAACTGGGAAAAGCCTCATACTTAGGTGCCTCAAAGTGTCTAAACTTAGATGGGATCTCAACCTAATGCCATAATCTCAGTGCAGCTAAAAACATCAATCACTCTGTTCTGCGCATTGTCTATTTTAATCCATCAGTATCTGAAATCTGTATACCAGGGCAACAACACAGGAGTAAAAAAAATGTCATCTTATCAGATGAAAAGGAACACAGGCCAACCAGATACCATTTATAAAGAGTAAGCATCAGAAGTGACAACCAAAGCCAAGACTCCTGGGGGGGAGAATGTTGGTTTGTCCTATAATTAAATTCACCCTCCCTTTGCCAAGCTCCCTAATCCTGTTTTGAGTGGGAGTCATTTTCCGACAGGGAAAATAATATATATGGAATCAAACAAGTTGCCTCAGGCAGAGCAGAGGAGGAGGGAAGGGTGGGAAGCACGCTCTTCAAATAGTTTCCACTCCTGCTTTCTGCCTGCTGACCACAGGCTGTTGCAATGAGAACTGCACGACAGGCAGCAAGGACCAGCTCAACCAAGGAGCCATCCCACCATGGCCTTCTTTCGCCCGGCTTGTTTCCAGTGAAGACCACTTCAAGGGAGCAGGAAGTGAGAGAGCCTGATAGTTTAGATACTCAGTTGTTTGATCCAAAATAGCCTCATCCTTCACAAAAAGACAGACACAAGAGCTTTCAATGCTGCAAGTGTATAACCATGGCCCCTGAAGCACCTAAAGGTCTTCAGAAGCGTCAGGGTTAGGCTTCAAGACTGGACACCCAGTCCCAGTCTTTACCTTACTCCTGAACGCCTTTGTGATTTTGAAGAGTCTTGTCTCCATTGCCCAGCTGTATCACAGCACTGATAAAGTTTTCCTACCCCAAAGAGTCAATAGACAACACACATACTCTAAATCCTGCATGATTCTCTGGTCAGGAAAGCACACTAACCTAAAATATGCCAGCTTCCCTCCTAATCCCAGTTTAAAGCTGAGTAGAATAATCACAGAATCATAGAGTAGTTTGGCTTGGAAGGGACCTTGGAAGGTCCAGCCCCCATAACAAATGGATGCAACCCAAAACTTGGGTTTAGAACTTTCTGCTGTAAGCCTGAGCACATGTGCAATTTTATTTTTCACCATTATCTCCAGTAAAGCTTGTCCTTGTTGGCTAAGTGCAAAATATAAGACGGCACAGAAATTTGCTAAAATGGGTTTAGACAGTTCTCCCATTTTGCTCAAGAGGAAGCTTCAACAGTGATTCCTGTTCTAACTCTGAAAAACACTGACCATTAACTGTTTCCAACCAATTTTATGAAAGTGTAATGACTTCTACTGAAATTCTACTGTGGGAACACTTCATCTAGAAACCCCTTGCTGAGCTGAGCTCTGTTTGGAGCTTTTCCTTGAGTTAAAATTGTTTGGGGGTCTTTTTGAGATACTTCTGCCTACTGTTTAACTGAAAAGTTACACTTTTTCAAGTCCATCAGATGACTTAGAAGATGAGGCAAAGGCAGAAAGATCCAATTCAGAACTTCTTCCCAATATTAGCCATCTAACAAGAAAACAAGTTGGATCCTTGCTTCATGAGTGAGTTGTGCTCACTGCTGCTTATTGGGTAACATTTGGTTGTTTAAGAGTTATTTGGCACTTTTCCAATACAGCTGACAGCTAAATAATATATAATCTGTTTTTCAGCAAAGCAATTACTAAGTAAACCTGAATCCACTGAAGGAGTAAACGACAGGTTGCAACACCTAGAACAAGATGCCACACCTGAAAAAGCTAATATTACCTGAATAATTATTATCTGTAATCACTGGAATATGCTGAAATTATTGCTTTATTTAGTGGAAGATTAAGCCACCTGCTCTTAAAAATACATGCTAAGTACATTTACTGCACTTCCCTCCTCACACACGCTTAAGAGATTCCATAATTATTCTTGTAGCACATTACTGGAAACGATGCATGAACCTCAAGTTTCAGGGCCAAATTGCTCAGAGAGACAAAGTACTCTAATTAAGCTACTCACCCTTCTTGAGAAGCAAAGTAGCGAACCTGATCCTGTGTCAGAGCTTATAATTAGAACTGTGAAAATACTAGCTTTTCAGAAAAATAACAGAAATTAAGATTATCTAAACTGAAAAGTGTTCTGTCTTTACACTGAAATTAACCCTCTGATTCCTCACTCTCAGAAAAATATTTTTGAGAGTCAAGCAAAATATTACCTTTGAGCCAAAACTCTCAACACTTCCTTTCCTATTCAGCTAAATGAAGAGAAGCTTAAAATTTTAATTAAAGCATTTCTATTTTCTCCTCTACATTTGGTTGGAAAAAATAGCTAAACCATTTCAATGCATTTACATAGGTTCTGGAAGAAATTTATTTTTTAAGTACTTCCACACCACTGAATCAGAAACTCCTTACTTGTTACTATCGTATATTATTTCTTTATTGTATTTATGATGAGTATGATAAAGCCACCAAGGCTTTTCTTTAAGCTACCCTCTCTGCTTTGAATTTCACACCAGCAGTACTTAAAATAAGTAATCATCATCATCAATGGATCTCCCTATTCAAAGGTGTTTGTTTAGAAACAAATTGTGATGCAAATAACCACAGCAACAAGCTGGAGATGGAGAAGACAGGAATTACTATTTCCCTTCCATCCTCTATGTCAGCCTGATGCTTGTGATAATGTTTCACCCATCATTAAGCTGCAGGAGAGCCCAGCACATCATAAGACCATGATTATGATAACAGAACTGTTTGAACATACCGTATGTGCCTTATAAAAAGAGAGTCTAGTTTCATTAAGATATTGTTACGTCCTGTAGGATTTTTCTCAAATTATAGGTCTTGAATAAAAATCACTACACTGTAGTGGTAAATACATCTTCAAACAATTAAACGCATTTGTGGTCTTCAAAAACAAGATATTCTACCATCTCAGCCATAAAATAAGTATCTGGAATAAATGTGTTATTGCAAAAGGAACTAAAGCAAAAGCAGATCCCAGAATCTCATCAGTCTGGAAGAGTTTTGACCCAGTTTTGCACTTCCCAGCAAGCATTTTCCTCTCTAATAGGCCAGACTGAGAGTTGTGTGTACATAGTCTTTTGCAGACAGATAGGAACAAGCTTTGCCTTTGCCGCAAGCAGCTTCCACGCTATTCTTCTGGTATAAGCAGGATGCGGTGCCAATGGCAACACCTTGCCCTTCAGCAGCTCTGTCTCCTCAGTGGGAGCACTCTAACAGCCATGGCAGCACAGCTCGGATCCAGGAATTGTGCACACATGGCTGAACCGCTTAAGTGCCTGCTTACACATTGCCTCCAGACCTGCCCTAAAACACCTCTGCCAAACACCTCTGCACTCGTGACAAGTCCCGTCTTAAATCCGGACTTGGCTCTCGGCTGGAGCCCGTTTCTGAGCCACTGAGTGAAGCGCAGCACACACGAGGTACGGCACACACAGGCACACACTGGCCCTAATCCTGCACTCACACCTACACACCGCTCCCGCTGCAGTCAGCTCTAATCCCCCACCCAAGGAAGGAGGTCAGGGCATGCAAACCTTTTCTTTCAAAGGTGACAGTGCTGGGAACCTTACTTCTAGGTTGCTATCATTTCCTTGCATGTCTTTATCCTCCACTCGCTGCAAGCACGCGTAACAACAGAGTTCAGGCAACTTTTTTTTTTAATTTAAATTCTCTGCCCTTCTGGCCAATCTTTCTGTTCCTCATGTGTCATTTAATATGCTTTTTTTTTTGTACACCCTCTAGGGCTGCATGAGATGCCTTTACTGGGGTCTAAAGGAATCCCTTCTCCCTCAGACCTCTTATTAACTACTTTCTACTTACTTGGATGTATTTACAATGGTTTCAAAGGCTGGATACTACCAAAAGTATAGTTAATAAACACCAGTGCAGGCCATTTGCTTCAGAGTATGTAAACTTTCATGTGATGACTGCATCAAACTTTTATTGTATGTATTAATTTTTGTAGGCATTGATGCATATTTTTATTGTACGTACTAATCCATGTATTCATTTGGCCAAGCTTTTAAAATACACAATAAGTCAGTATTAACCCAAATATATTTAAGGGAAGTCTTGATCTTTCCCATGACCAAATTTCTGAATGTCACATACAAGCAGGCATAATCAAAACTTTTCAGGCTTTACTGCAGTAGGGTTTTATTAAAAATGCCAAAATCAAAAGCCTGCTAGTAGCCTGCTAGTAGAATATCAAAAATCCACTTTGTCAGAATATTCCTTTTGTAACAAACTTCCCCATCTCACTGCGGTCTTCACAGTCCAAAAGGGAACAGTAGATGGTGCTGTTTGATGTTGTCTCTCCTTGCATTTTGTTATCACTGCAATTAACATGTTATTCTTAATGCATTTTTACAACATGCATTGGGGAAATTTAATACTGCAACCTTGCAGTTAAATCACCACGTTTACTAAGTATGAAATATTTATTCTATAATGATATTTCTTTACTGCTTTCTGGACTTCATTTCAAGACATATTTCTTAGCATACCTCACCTCCTCAGAAAGTTATCCACTTACCAGTCAGAGCTTCATTATCATATGCATGATAGAAACAATTTTTGTCATAACTTTGTTATGAAAAGGACACATCCCCTTTTTTTTT